>NW_027070238.1:223114-255655 GCF_002906115.3 Quercus suber
AAGCGAGGGTTGCAACACCATTCTCCACGGACGGGTACTCTTGGGTTATACTCGTCTGGAATTTGGTACCACTCCTTAAGGTTTTTCAGTCTCTGCTCGTCCGTCTTGGAAGGGATATCTATCGCACAACTATATACAGTAACTTCTTCTTCATCTAAGGTGTTAGGACGAGGGTCAGAGGACGAAGTACCAGCCCGAGACCCTGAGGCCTTCCTAAGTTGTTCTTGTATAACTTCCATGGGAAGCCCAGGGACGCCAGAGACGTACTCCTCGTCCGTGGTATTCCCCCTACTACTGTCACTATCGCTACTAGAATTATAGCTACTCTCGTCATTATACTCGTCTATAGCCTTACCTATGCTATCGCTAGACGAAGAAAGTACAATGTCTACCATCTTGAACAAGAAAACTAAGGACGAGGAAAAGAGAAATACCTGGATCTAGGACGAAGGAAGGCTATAGACGCGTGAAGCTTCTAAACGAATATCTAAGACGAGGAAGGACAGGGAAAGAAATTTCAGAAATGGAGAGGGTACTGGAGGTATTCCACTATTTATAAGGAGAAAGCTCAGGCATCTGAAGCGACGTCACCCAGTCATTAAGGGACACGTGGCACACTCAACACCTTGCAGATGCATAGTGGTCTTGAAGGTGGCAATGTGATCAAAAGGATCCCGATTCCCATCGTATGAATCCAAAGAAGGCATTTTAAACTTCGGTGGTAGGGGATGGCCATTGATGGAGGCCGTAAAAGGAGAGTCAGTTCTATGTACCAAATCTTCCACTGGATTTGCCCTCCTCATATTCTCCTTCATCTCGTCCATAGCCTTCTTCATCTGATCCATCTCTCTCTTCAAGTCAGATGCCCTTCGTGAAGTGGTATCCCTTGATGGGCTCCCACGATGAAAGTTCTCCCTGCTCTCTTGGTCTTGGGTTGGCCCTTCTTCATCCTGCTCTTGATGTGTCTGCCTTCTTAAGTTAACTTCTCTCCGTAACTCCTGATTTTGGCGAGTTAACTCCGCCATCGCAGCCGCCATCGACTGCATATGCTGAACAGACGAGGCCTGCACATTGGGTGCAGATTGTCGATCGCGATGGGGATTACTCGACGCATCCCTACTCTGTTGAGGACCCGGGCTAGTTGCCCTCGATCTAGTCCGAACCATCTCAAACCCTTTCTTGTGAGAAAGAACTCGCAGAACTAAACAAGTTCAAGAGCGACAACTACGAGATTCCCACAGACGGCGCCAACTGATAATTCTGGAAGATCAGTGGGTTGGAAATCTTCAAACTTCGTCAATTTGGAGAACTGGGTCCTGTAAAACCAAAACCAGAGTGAAGACTGGTGGAGGCCGGCCTATAACCCTCCGATGATGAAGTTAGAAGGCTGGAATGGAGAGAAAAAAATATCTAAGTGTTTTCTTCCTTCTCTAGGTCCAAAGTAAAAAATGTCCGAAATCCCCTTACCTTTACGCAGGATCACGTTTATATAGTGTGTGTAACGGTTATTGGCTTCGATAACCGTTCCTATTGTCAAGGAGTTCACCGAAATCGGAGGTAACTTCCATAACTTCCTTAGACGACGTTTCATCTGAACCGATGCCCCTTTACGAGCAATGGAGGTTTCGATCCTTTTTGGTTAAGGATGCTTGGCTCGTCTATCCCTAATTAAGGGTGGATGAGCCACGGCAAGACCATGCTTTCCTCGTCCGTCCTCTGTGTGGACGAGACTATCCTCGTCCGCCCCAAAGGAACCACGGACGAGACATTACTCGTCCGTTCCCAAAGAAGGGACGACACAACTTGGCTATGCTCATTTTCCTTATCTTTCTTCTCTTTCTGTAGACGAGCCATATGGACAATTTAAGGTGGTATAATTTTGTGGCATCATCACATTATATTCTCTGACATTGCATTGGTGCTCTCGTCCCCTCTTTGCTAGTTCATTTGCCACGTCATTTGCTTCACTTAAGATATGACGTGAAAGGATAATCCATTTTTGGCCGAGTAGCATCTTGCAATCCAAAATCAAAAGAGAAAGTTCCAGTGCTAGAACACCATATGTTGTTAGCTAATTGAGGAAAATTTAAGAATCAATTTCTAGATTTATATGTTTATACCCTAATTCCCAGGCCATTTTTAATCCATATCTAACAACACATATTTCTGCAATATTATTCATTTATTTGAGGCAATGCCAATGTGAATTGAGAAGCTTTTTATCCATCTTCCTTTACTGTGTTTAAAACACCACTGCCTCCTGCTTTACCAGTGTTATATTTAGAACTACCATCTGTATTTAAAGTAACAAAAGAAGGCTATGGAGGATGCCAAGATATTATTTTAGTAACTTTTGTACCTTTTGTTTTTCTATTATATGCAAGATGATAAAATTTTGTAGCTAAATGTAAAGTTTTGTGCATAAGCTGGTTAACTGTTTTAGAAGGAGGATTAAATATCCTATTATTTCTAGAAAGCCAAAGTTGCCAAATTCCATAAGCAAATTAAATATTCCAAGGCATCATTTGAAAAGAATTGGGAGATATATTAATCAAATTTTCATGTAACCATTCTACCAACGATTTATGGAAAAAAAATATTTCTCGTTGTTCAGGAACAACAATCTAGAATTCCTTTACCCAAGGGCAGTCTCGAATGACATGTAAAGTACTTTCAAGATTTAGACATCGAAGACACTCAAAGCCAATACCATGTTGGTGGTAAGCAATAAAGGAATGTGTCAGTAATCTATTATGGATGCATTTCTATATAAAAAATTGATATATTTTTTTTGGTGGACATAGGGTTTTCCAAATCCAATTCCATCTACTTTTATCAAAATAAATCCTTTCATGCGTGTAAATGAATTTGGATGCTTTTTTCATAGTGCACTAGCTGTTAATTTGGCCAAATCAGTTTGTCTGGTTGGATATGGTATTGTGCCAAAGGAGTACCTCTAATAAGTTCATTTATTTCGTCAAGCAGTAGAATGGTTAAAGATTCTAGATTCCATGCATTTACTTGATGCATAAATTCAACATTAATTTTGTCTTCTACATGAGATAATGGACCCTCAATACGATACCTAAAAGGTCTTCCTAGTATCCAATTATCACACCATACATCAATCTATCTTTTGTTAGTCTTAGGTCAAAAGCTACACATTGACACTGCAATACCCCCAACCCGCTTCTTAATTTGCCGTCACTTAATAGGTTAATCGGTTAAACCTTTTTCCTTTTTTACTTATAATGATGTTTTTATCATACATTATGTATAATGTATTGATATGGCTCTAGTATGAAAATACTGGTGAGTTCGGTAGATGGAAAAAAGGAACTTGAGACAAGTCAACAAGTTACTCATATGTCATATCACAGCTAATTCAAAGGATTTGGTAAATGAAAGATCACAACTTGGTCACCAGTGCTGCTGTTTGTACGTAAGAAGAAATTTTATGAACATTTCGGTTTGGGGCTTAGTTCAACCAACCCAACATTAAGTAAACAAACAGTGCGTGGAAGAGATAGCAATGTTCCTTTTTTGATAAAGACAATGGCAAATAGCCATAGCTTCTTTCATTGTCGTTAAACAAAAATTGGACACAACTGTAGTCATGATGTTGAAGCTTGTTACCTAATAGGTTAAAAAACATTCATGAGGTCAAAAGGCAAAGAAACCTAACATTTGCAAAGAAGGTTGGCAAGGCTGTCATAGTTTCATCTAACCAAAACCTTGATGACTAATTGATCCATTAGTTGTCTTTCAAGTGGATTTTTTTTTTTTTTTTTATATTTTTATTTTTTGACAACCAAAACCAACTTGGTTTATCCATATAAGACAACCTCAAATTTTACCTCAAAAAGAAAAAAAGACAACCTCAAATAGGGTTGTAATCGATCGAGCCAAATAATTAAAAATTTATGATTGATTTATTTAATTTTATTTCAGACATAACCGAATTGAGCTCATCATCAATCGGTGTTATATAGTCTCAAAGCTTGTTTATGAATTATTTAATTAATTATTCTTTCTAATGTAAAGTAAATACTAAACACCATGACTATTTTTTTTTATTCTATCACATACTAATACTAATGGTTAATAATTTAATAATAACTAAATTAAAGTTTGACATTATTTTATTCAAGTTTATTAGATATAGATTATTTTTTACTTATGTGTTTATGAAAAAATAGATTTACAAACTCTATATTATTAGAAATAAAATATTATCAATAAATTAAAATAAAAATTTATATGCTGTGAACTTATATAAAACTTACATTGCACCATGCACAAAGACACATTATGTATTGGAACTTGGTAGGCCAAATCCAAACCCCCACCCCCCCCCCCCCCCCAAAAAAAAAAACATTGATATACACACACACAAAAAAACATTAATTGGCTGGTTGCATAGGCTAAGTTTTGGATATTTTTCAATTTTCAGCCCAACTCTACTTCCTTGGATCGAGAACTTCCCAACCCAAACCATGGTAGGTCTAAATATCAAGCCTATCCCTGTGGTTGGGTTTGATTGTTGGGTTGGCACAATGTTATTACTTATTAGCTTAATAAAATTAAAAAAAAAAAAAAAAATCTATTCAACTATTTAAAGTTTAGACCCATTATTTAATGAATGATTGCTATATATATATATATAGAGAGAGAGAGAGAGAGAGAGAGAGAGAGAGAGAGAGAGAGAGAGATGCATGCATATTTATTTTTATATATATGTGTGTGTTATTTTGTTTTGACTTTTGAGATTTTATTGACTTGTGAATCAATCTAAAATCTCATCGTCAAAATGTGATATATTGTGCATCCTTTCATTTGGGCTCCAATTTGAACATCTTCAACAGCTACAAAAGTAGGCCCGTTGACAAAATTTTAATCCTAACCGTTTGAAGAATTGGTGGTGGACAATAAAGCATCTTACAATTTATTGAAAAGAAAATGCTGCCGACAATTCTTTGTCAAAAAACTGTGGTGGACAATCAGAAGCATGATGGGCCAGATGTGTAAATGAGTTCGCCTCTACTTGCAAAAATGTGTAGATCACTTTTGCTGTGAGACATTGTTTTCACCCCGGATGCCCAGCATTGTTATTTGAATTAGGAGTATTTAAATTTAGTCTTTGGGATAGATCTTTATCTGAATAAAGTAGTAATATATTAGTATTGTTATTTCCTTGTATTCAAATTAATTCCTATGTTTTAGGATAGGATTAGTTCCCTATCTTTTAAGATTTGTTGATGGAGTTATCTCATCATTGGCTACTTATGTACGTTAAATGCATTAATGAAAATTAAACAAAAAATTAACCATTTCTCTAGTTCAGGAGATTAGTCATCTCAAATTGACTATTTATCTTTTATATTCGGTAAATTATCCTACTTAACAACATACATCCATTTCATAAAGCGGACGGACTAGATTATTTATTTAACATATAAGGCATGGAGCGTGGAACTAATGCCTATGAACAATGAAAGGAAATATGAAACAGCCGATATATGCATCATCCCTTTTATAGTTGTGCGATCTATAATATGACAGAAAAGATGCATATTGGAGACATAAGATAAATGACTACCTGTTGCATTTAAAACTACCTTGAACCGTGAATAAAGTTCCTCCAAATAAGCCGTGATACTTCCACTTTAACATTTGCACCTTTTTTTTTTTTTTTTTTTATAACATATAAGGCATGGAGCGTGGAACTAATGCCTATGAACAATGAAAGGAAATATGAAACAGCCGATATATGCATCATCCCTTTTATAGTTGTGCGATCTATAATATGACAGAAAAGATGCATATTGGAGACATAAGATAAATGACTACCTGTTGCATTTAAAACTACCTTGAACCGTGAATAAAGTTCCTCCAAATAAGCCGTGATACTTCCACTTTAACATTTGCCCCTTTTTTTTTTTTTTTTTTTAATAATCCTATGTAATCATCTTTCCTCGAAACATTTATAGAACCTGAGATTCATTTGTGTCCAGACATTCCGTACTTCCAGCTAGCTTAAGTTCAGTAGCACCCAAACACCCACAAAAATTGCAATGAATTGAAGTTGAAATACTTAAATGAGTTCGATTACTTTCTGAGACGTTTCTACCTAGCCCTGTTATTCACAATTTTTCTTATGATGCCACCAGCCAAATCTTGAAAGTTTGAACAAATTATTTAAAATCTTTAACATTATTGAGTTGACCACACGATAGGAGGGAAAGGATGTAAAGATGGATGACTTTAAACACAAATATTGACTACAATTCTTATAGTGCAATGGAAGCATGGAGAGTGAGAAATTTTCTTCAAATGTGTGTGCATGCAGTAACTAAATAGCACATTAGACTTGCCATATCATGAGTCTTCTTTGTTTTATAGAGATTTTTTTTAGGAAGGGTATATGGGGAGGCAAATATTATTGCAAAGTTACGACTGCACAACATAGTACCTAGTCAATAACCAATAAAGTTGTCAAAAGAAAACATTTGTTTTGATTAGAACATTACAATTTCAACCCTGCACTCAGCACATTTGTTTGCCCAGGTTGCAAGATGAACAGTGTTATAGATTTACTCTAAGCTACATAAGCGCTGATTTACAAAATTAGAAAGCAATGAAATGTGAATTCTAATGGACCATACGTATGTTCAAACAAAATTTTATATCTTCAATAACAAGTGGTCGTGGTTTAGCTCAACATTAGGTATAAAGTACAATCGGCCTTAAATAAAAGCATGGAGCATTTTTCTTGAAGCTAACTGGCAATTATTTAGAGCTGAACTTTCTCTAAAAAGCAGCATCAATTGGCACAACCTTTCAGCTTATGTTACTGTCAATTCCAAAAGAGATCCCCAAATAAACAGACAACTTACCTTAATTACTCAACAAGGGGCCTAACTACAACGTCATGCCTCTTCTATAAGCAATGTTACAAATTATTCCTGAAAGAATGAACTGAGCATTTTCTACTGAATAGTTATCATTTCAGCGGCAAACTTGAATATCTCTCTAACAGTAAAGACTAGAGAATTACTCTCAAGGTTCTGATTACCCAACAAAAAGTCAACATTCCAAAACATTAAAATTACAGCAGGAGATTAGAACATTCAGAAATTAAGTTCATAAACAAGAATTTATTGTTCCAATTTCTAATTCACAAGCTACTACTCACTTCTGGTCTTTTTGCTATAGAGCATTGCTCTAAGAAAGCCTAAAACTGGCCAAGGTTGAATTTTGAAATATGTAGCAAATGAAAGGTATGCACATGATAAACCTACGTATATTTTAAACCAAATGGACGAAAAAAAGGTAAGATAAGTAAAATAAACTGTCAAAGAAATTACAACAGTAAAATTTACCAAGCACTTCAGTGTAGAAAGTTCTTCTTCTGTTCTTTGGTTAGGGAAATGGCCTTGAGTCTTAAAATCGGAGAGTAACTGGTCCTTGAGCTGGAAGGCATCCATTAACCAATCAGCAGCCTCACTATCAGATGCAGGAATCTTCTCAACAGGGAAACGTCGAATATGAATGTGAACTTCTGAAGGATCCACACCAAATGCATTGTCCAAAAAAGAAGGGCATTGATGCTTGTATGCAATGGTCACATCATAAACTGCAGTTTAATAAACATGAAAGGTTATTAAGTATCAAATAAGCTATTTGAGATGAAAATGATAAACAAGTACAACTCCTGTCATAAGAATTACAAGTAACAAACAAACAGCTATCAAGATTACATGTGACTAAACTAGCAAACATTTCAACTGAATTCACCACCTGCAGTTTCAATCATCAAGACGTTGTCAATAGATTCTACAGAAAGCAGTCATTTTTCTTCCATTCCTTTGTAAGTTTCACAACACTAGTCTACAGTCCCAATGGTAATGCGAAAGGAATCAGGAATTGCAATTATTAAGGCAGAGAAGGCCGCAAAGCATCATCTTTGGGAAAGAGTTGGCATTACCACATGTGCAGCTCACAGTATAAGCACACTCAAATTCTCATCCCTACCAGAGATATGCAATTAATTTTACTAAACAATTGCCAATGCAAACCCCTCCCTTGAAAGTGAAAAAAAAAATTTAATGGAAGACAAGAGCATAATTTTGAAAAACAACCTGCATCCAAGGAGCCCTGCAGAGCATCTAAGCAAGCACAAAAGCCCCTTGTTTTGGGGAGTAGGACATTCTCCAGCACAGGAAGTCCAGCTTCAGCTGCAAATTTTTTACTCTTTTTGCATTTGTCTTCACTGTATAAGAAAGCAAGGAAAAGTTAATGTCTTACATGGAGTAAACATAAGTCTTATATCCAAATAAAATTTCATGGGTTCAAAATGTGTCCTAGAACAAAACAATATGGGGACAGCATATAAGGAAAGATGCATAGCATATATGAAAAGGACTGCACGCATCATTTACTATGTGTCAAGATCTGTAATTGCTAGCCAAAGTGAGGTAACTTTGGATTAAAAGGTCAAAAAAGACATATGCTGAACTTAATAATATATTAATCTTTTCCTATAAAATAAGATTCATGCACAAGGAATTTAATAGAATATGAAAAGAGATAATGAGGCCGTACGTAAAATCAGTTCCTTCAGGAAAAACAGCGAGCCATAATGGATCTCGAGGATTCGTAAATGTGGAAAGCATATTGCGCATAATAGGTTCATCAGTTTCCCACTTCCTCTCCACAGGAATAAACTCCAAGATTTGAAATCCCCAACCAAAAAGAGGTAATTTCATCAAGCTGCTCTTAAGGATATACTTGATGTAGCCCAGACGCCCCTTCCGCAATGCAAGATTCCACAAGTACATCCAATCAACCTCAGTTCTGTGATTGGCAATAAGCAAAACACGCTCCCCTGCTGGAACCATGTCTCCCGAAAAAACCACTCTAGTCCTGTTTATTTTTTCAAATAGGAATGGCCACATAGCAAGCCACATACCAAAGATGAAGGATGTTACTTTCCTACTGCAACGTATGCTGACAAGCCGCAACATAACAACAGCCACGGGTGCAAAATACACTAAAAACATGAAGGCGGTGGAAATATACACCAGTAAACAAGTAATACCCCTTAAAGTCCTAATAGGAGTCAAAGGGCGGTGCTTTAATTTATTTATATCAGATTTGAGAGGCCCAAAAACTTCCATATCTCTTCAGAAACTGTTCAAAAACCTTACTCCTAAAGACAGCTACAATAGCGGGCCTCCAAAGTTACTGGAAATGTTCCTAAAATTCGAGGGAAAATAAATAAAAGCAAATATTAGGGGGGGAAATGTCCATCTTAAAAGAAAAACAGTCCATATCCATGTCATAGCTTCTCTATCAAAAAGCTAAATTGAACGTGTAAACCAATTCCAAGAGAAGATCATAAGTCATCAGTACAACTAATAATAAATCTTACCGCTATAGGCTGAGCAGTGTTCCAATCGTCGAAGAAACCCCCACATAGCTCATCCCTGATGAAGCAGAAGGCCATTAAACCTTAGATTGAGCAAGAGTTTGGAGTTTTTAATCAGTGTCTCTAATGCTAAAACTCAAACTGACATTCATTTGGACTAGAAGCCCAACAAAAATGAGTAGACCCAGGCAAGGAATGATCCTCTCCATTTCAAATGAAAATGAAGAAAATCCATTTCACGGTTAGATTTGGTTTCTTGTATCTAAAAGAGTACATGATGCTGCGTATTGTGGTATTAGATACACCTTTAGATCTACTATATTTGATCCAAACCATGAAATGAATCAATTTGAAATGGAGATTGGAGGATCCTTTTCCGGCAAGGAAAATACAAAGCAAGGATCAGTGTCTCTTATCTTTTTAACAACTACATGAATCCTAATAGCTAAAGCAAGTGTATGTATCTACATAAGAAAAACTTAGGTACAGTTTTTAGGTGTTGTATCTAAATTTCCTCGAATCGAATTCAACTGCATGATTGTATTGACCAAATCCAACAAAAAATGATGTTATCTTTATCCAAGGACAATTAAATTCAACCACGTTCTTCATTGGTCAATACAACAAGATGGTCCAATATAATTGGAGAACCTAAGGAACAGGGATTAGAACAGCTTTCATAACTCTTTGTTCTTTACTTCAAAAATTGATTATGAATCACCCATATAACCAATTCACAACTTAGCATAAATCAAATCTCAAAAAATTGTACTGCTCATAAGTTTATATCAGTTTCATTAACCAAATCACAATGGAAATCTGAACCTATCCTGAGGCGTTAAAATTACAAGATTCAATAATAAGATAATTAAGCTTTAATCATAGGAATTCTAAAATAAAAATAAAAATCCTAATCACTTTTGTCAATCTTATCAGAAACCGCTAAACCATGAGTGTTACATAAAAAACGAATCTGAAATCCTAAAATTTAATTTTTCAACATGAACATGATAAATTTCAGAGATAGATACCTGAAAGTCAGAGCAAACGCGAAGTGTGAATTGTCGGAGAGTGGAATGATTAAGTTTTTGCTTTTGGCTTCGAGAATAAGGTTCTAGAAGACAAAACCTGCCATATAGATATACGACTTTTTTAAAAAAGTTTTTGTTTTTTTAAAAATATTGGAAAAGTTTTTGCTAGGTGTTGCTGTGGCATTTAAAGGGTTATAGACCAATAGAACAGAGAAATGTGAATCTGAAGAGTTTTTGGATTCCAGAGGCCAGAGGAGAGGTGAGCCACGTCATTGGTTGGATTCATTCAGATAAGTCAAACTGAGAGCTTCGTTTCTTTCGGTTACATTGGTTAGGAAGTAGTACTATTTTTTGGCTAATAATTGCTCGGAATAATCGATAATGTTTTAATTAAGGTGGATGTTAGGTTTGGTGCGTTTAATGGACCCTCAGCATTTGTCTTTATCTAATGGGTTAGTTTCTACTCCACATTGGACCCAAAATGGCCCAACAAACTGATCATTGCTTCCCAACCTCTAGCAGTGTTAGCTGGGGTAATTTTTTTTTTTTTAGTAGGATAGGAGCCTGATTTTTCAATACATGTCTTCATGGACAAGTATTCTCCAAATTAAGTTAAAGCTTAGTTTAATTCTAACAATAAATGGATAGGATTAAGAACCCAGTAAATTCAGTCCAGTATACTTGTCTTTATAAGAAGATATATCACGAATCTTATATATGTATTATTTTTCTCACAATATGTGAAATAAATTTATAAGAAGATATATCATGTATCTGATATATGTATTATTTTTTTTTCACAATATGTGGAAAGGATACTTAATTATGGGTCGAACTGAATTAAAAATGCAAAAATAAGGTAAGTCTACTCATTTTCATGGAAAATTTCTAATAACAAATGAGTTTTGTAAATTGTGGAGTCCGCCTATTGTGAGAAAAATAATATTATAAGCATGAATTAAAAATTAGCACAGTCAAAGAACCGTTTTTGCTCCCAATTCTCAAATTTGTCCAATTTTAGAGGTTTTTACTGGATCGAATTTGTGACCGGTTCTCAATTGAATCGATTCAATTAGTCAGTCCGATCTGATTTTTAAAACTATGATTATATGTCATATCCATTGGATAATTATTGCATCTTTATATACAACTAAAACATTAAAGTTATACTATTCAATAGTTGAAGTAGCTTCGAGATAAATTCTTGTTTGATAACCATACGATGACCTACGATTTGTTTTGCAGCAAGCCATTTTCAACTATATTGCAAAGACCTCCCCTCTTACGTGCGAGAGAAGCTTACTACTTAATAGGCCGAAAGGTCCATGGCCATGAGAACACCTTACTAGAAGAAAATATGACATTATGGTTGAGATTTATAGTATCGTTATTTAAAAGGATGTGAAAATTATGGTTTAAAAAGTGTTGTAGAAACACGTGTTTACAGTATTCATAAAATAAAAAAATGTGTTTGATACCATGTTTCAAATAACATGTTTTAGTGTGTGAAAAAACATAATTGTGTGTTTGGTATGTGTGTGTTTTATTTTTAAAAAGCTGACAAGAACAGTGCAATTTTTTTTTTTTTTATTTGAAGAGTGAGAAGTCAATTTATGTTTTGTCTAATTAAGTGGGTCCTATGATTTTCTACATATTTACAAAAGTGCTATTAAACAATGTTGTTTGAAAACTGAAAATTAGTAAAAAGAGTTTTCTAAATTTTGTATTTAAACACCCTAAAATGAGCAATATAACTTAAACACTCCAGTAAAAAACACTCTTATCAAACTCATTTTTTTTTAGCTCACAGTTTTCAGTATTTAAATACTGAAAACTGTTTATTATCATATTTATCTTTTTAAGTGTTTCAACTTTCAACCAAACACTTGTGAGAACACATTAGTACAAGAAAACATTTAACATTTATTTTCAGATTTATCTTTTAAGTGTTGGAAAAAAAATGTGAAATTTTTTTACACTGAAACAAACAGAACCTTGATTGTAAATGCAATACATTGCTTTCATAGTTCATACCCTTTGAGAAATTGATTTCAATACTTTTTCTTCGTACAATTTTTAAAATTACGAAAACGACCAAGGTTTGTTATAAGCGTATGATTTTCTCCGCAGGTGAACACTGACCAATTGTTTATCATAGCCTCATCATGAAAAAAAAAAAAAAATTGTTTATCATAGCCCTTAACGTGTGTTTTACGTTATGTATCTACATATCTTGATTTTGTAAGGCTATGTTGCTAATGTCATGTGTCTACATTATAAGCACATGAGTAGGTACAAAGAAATTATTAATAATTATCATTCAGGACATGATAAATGTATCATTGAATTCTGTTTGAGTTAGGTTTAAAAAAAAAAAAAAAAAAAGAATTCTGTTTTAAAAATTGAAATAATTAAATATTTAGAGATGAACTAAAAGCTGACGTATAGTTAGGACAAAGGTACCATTTTATTGCTTATAAAAAAAAGGGGACCATTTTATTTTATAACGAGCATAAGAATGTTGAATTGTTAATATAACTTATTGTAATTGACGCAAAATAAAAATTACATTAGCATTGAACATTTAGAAAAATGATATTACTTCAATCAGAAATCATTCTATTAGCAAGATAAAAATATTTTATCCCTAACATTCTTCTTTATTTTATTATTATATGCAAAAATTGCATCCAAGTGTCCCTAATACGTCAAAATAAGTTATTCAATTTTGAATTTATTAACCAATAATTCTAGTTATAGAACTTAAGTAACGTTTACTCCAATAAAAACTTACCACCTAAACATGTTATGAAAAAAAACTTGTGCCCAAGATTGATCTTCATTTACAAATGATATTCTCCTATTTGACAACCACCTCTTTAGAAAACATAGGGGTTTATAGTTTATATACTTTTCTTCTCCTGGCAAGGTCAAGCAATGGCCGAAAATAATAGATTCCAGAGATCATTTGGAAGAATATATGTTGGGTCAAATATAACTAAAAATATATTTCTGAATACTCAACGCTTGAAATAGACAGTAGCTGCCTTGCTTATTGAAAAGAAGCCTCAAGGGTTACCAAAATCATACCACAATCCTTAGTTATACTTGTGCGTGGGCTCATACAAGATTGATCTTCATTTACAAATGATATTCTCCTATTTGACAACCACCTCTTTAGAAAACATAGGGGTTTATAGTTTATATACTTTTCTTCTCCTGGCAAGGTCAAGCAATGGCCGAAAATAATAGATTCCAGAGATCATTTGGAAGAATATATGTTGGGTCAAATATAACTAAAAATATATTTCTGAATACTCAACGCTTGAAATAGACAGTAGCTGCCTTGCTTATTGAAAAGAAGCCTCAAGGGTTACCAAAATCATACCACAATCCTTAGTTATACTTGTGCGTGGGCTCATAGTATTCAATTTGTATTTGCTGGACTTGAATATTAAGAGCCCACCCACCTCATCAAAAACAATATTCCCATTGCTGGACTTTTCTGTTCAATCTGGAAGCTTCTACAAAGAGAGGTAATCTGTGGCTTCACATTTTGCTTTTTGTTGACCAAGGAAACTTCCTTTGCCACCACTAAAGATAAATAATATGCAGGGAATTATAGTAAGTTAAATTAGTAAAATCTTTTTATGCTTTTATTCTTTAAGGACATCTCATACATACCAAAAAGAATTTAATTAATGTAAGTATGATAATAAAGAACAATAGTGTATCCTGTAAATTCCATTTGCATATTTTGGAATTTGGGCTAATGCCAATCAAATTTAATATTTTTTAAAACTTACCATTTTAGTGAATTTACCAATTTGGTGGCTTATTTTGGGATTTGAATTAATGCTAATCAGATTTAATATTTTTCAAAACTTACCAATTTGGTTTCTAAAATCAATTTATTGACTAGTCTCTAATAGCTGTTAGATAAATTAGTCATTTTTATCTAATTGTTTTAAGGATTAAGTCGGATTTAAGAACCAAATTGGTCAGTTTTGAAGAATTGTAAACTTGATTTGCATTAACCGAAACCTGAGTATGCGAATGAAATTTACCAAAATATAATATATATATATATATATATTATGCAAAATACAAAAGTATATACTCATTGATAACATATACAATCCTCAATTATGGGTATATCATTATCAGAAAAAAGAAAAAAAAAGAAAAAAGAAAAAAGAAAAAGGAATCGCAAACTCGTACAAAGTATAAACCATCAAGTGTCCTTATCTTTGAGTTTGATCGAGGAAGCGTCATCTTCACGCGCTACCTCGAGCGTTGATTTCTTCCTCGTCAAATACATCTTCACATAGAACCTCAAGAACAGCAACAGAATCGCTCCGTTGAGAACCGAATTGAACCCCCACGCGCCCATGCCGTTACACCCGCCTCTCAGGAAGTGCAAGAGTAAAACCCCGAAATGGCAAACCAAGTTGCAGCCAAGCAAAACGACCTGGCAGTTGACGACGAATGGGAAGCACGCGCTGGGCAGCCCAATCGCGGTCCAGAAACGGTACCCGTAAACCACGGAGTACAGCAACGTCGTCAGCAGAATCGCGAGGACTTGAAACGATTGCGAAAACTCGAGCCAGAGGAAGCTCATGAAGATTAGGATCGAGTGGTTGAAGAGACGAAAGAAAGTCAGTTTCCGTCGACGGAGGATAGCGAAGAATGTGCGCAAGAGGTGGAGGAAACGAGACGGCGGAGATCAGCGCCATGGCGAGGCTGTGGACGGCCGGGATTGGGCCGAGTGGCAGCGGACGGCGGCGTTTGATCAGCACTAGTACGAGGTTGAGGGTGGTGGCGAGTACGACGTAGGAGGAGATTGCTGTAATGACGAATGACCACGTGGAGCCCCACGATTGGGTGGGACTCCATCGGAAGTTCACGATTGATGGGTGCTCTGATAACCAATATGTTATGTTCTGTACCAACGTTAGCCCCATTTTTCGATTTTCTTCGCTCTTCTTGTTGTGTGAAACTTTTTAATTTTTTTTTTTTTTGTTTTTGTTTCTGTTTAAGCAAAAAAATGGGTATTTGGGAAAATTTATATGAGCTTGATTGGTTAAGTTGTGTTTGTGAATGTGGTAGAGTTGAGAGAAAAAAGAGAGCTAACTGGTTTGAAAAGGAATAAATATGTTTTGCCTAAGTGGTCAGCGGATTATAAATTGGAAAAATAAAACAACTTGGAGGGAAGTAATCACACGATAATAAATAGCTTTGAGGCTTGAACCTCAAGGCCTTTTTTTTTTTTATTTTTTTTATTTTTTTTTTTAAATGTAGAAAAGGACAAATAGAGATCACGTCGGTCTAAAAAGACAACTGGACAAAGATTCAATGAGTTCGGGACCCATTTATGCGTGTGCCATATATATAATCGACAACATGTGCTATGTGTACAGGGAAAAAAATGCTTAGCATGCTAAAATTGAGTTAATAAAAAAATCATTTACATTAAGCAAAAGAAATAGATTTTTGTTGCCTTGGATTGGATGGTTCCATAATGGGTTTTCCAATGGATCACAAGGATGACATTTATGGGGTTTTAAACATTGGCAAAGAGGTTTAGACCAGAGAACCTTTTTACTATGTTGTTTTTTATTCATATTAATGGGGGATCTGCTTTCAAAAATAATCCAAAGAGTTGAACTCTAGAGTAAGCAATAAGCTCAAAAAAGAGAATTCCAAATTCTCACCTCTTATTTGCTGATCAGCTCATCATACTTGGAGAAGCAAATAGAGAATACATAATAGTACATTACTAGTTTAGGAATACTTCAAGACTTGTGCATCATGATTGGGCCAATATACCAACTTCTCAAACTCATCCATCATGTTCAGTAAATACGTGTGAGCTCAAGTTAGAAACATGCTAGTAGATAATTTGAGCCTTAATTAAGGTGTCAATTATGAATGTGAAGTTTATAGGAATCTCTTTATCCTTGGGAAAGGGCCAGATCAACAATACATAACTTGTGGAGGTAGTTGAGTGAACAAGAGATCGGATACCAATGATGAAAGGTGAGGTTATTATCACAAGCTGCCTTAACCTTCTTCATCCGCGTGGTGATCTCAATAATTCTCTCAAATTCTGGTTGGGTGTCTATGATTAAAACAAACAATTTTGTTATTTAAGAAGGGTGGGAGTTCATATGCAAATCAAAAACATGTGGGGGGAGTTTAAATTGTGATACCCTACATTTGTGATAATTTGATTGAATTGAATTGTTTGAGTACGGGTTGTGCAAGCATATATTGAGTCTCACATTAGATGTTCACTATTTGGATCTTGAGTTTATAAGTAACTAGCATGTAACCCGTGTTTACACACGGGAATGTTCAATTGTAGTGATACTATTAATGTTAAGCTTGGATTATTAAACAATGAACGTTATTTATGGAATCCATCATAGTAAAGGTTATTTTCAAAGGTATTTTGAAAAACTTGTCATATTGTTTCAAACATCATAATTAATTGCCCAAAAGCCCATTACAAGTATCTATAAAAAAAAAAACCCAAAGAATATTTACCAATAAAAAGTCCATGAGGAAGGAAAGCCCATGGCAACATGTGCTGTTGATTTTGTAAGATGCACACAACCTAACCCAAGTGAACCAGCCCAGGTGGATAGGCCCAATCAAAGAGACCCCAGCAAAGAGCAGAGGACTGAAAGTAGGCAAAAAACAACCATTGTTCATCCCTAACCGAAGCACAACAATAGAACTAAGTCCTTAAGAATGAATTAGAGGTTGTCCCATCGGCTTTTGGTCACTCTTTGCCTGACGTGAACAGTACCCGAGGCTTGTAACATCAGCTAAAGTCTAAAGGGTGAGGAGACTCCATCATCTTTATTCAAGACTGCACCTCCAGCAGAAGGGGAGTTGAAACCAAATTATTCAAATTCCAGTAAATTGATGCTATAAATGTTAAAAACGTTCAAGAAATGATTCATGTGCTAAGCCCATGAATCCTAAAGGGGAAAAAATTGGGAACATGCGATTTGGAGGGTATAAAGGGATTTCCAGCAAAACCCCTTGAAGTAGGCTTAGAACTTGACGCCTGGTTTAGGGTGTTGAATCTTACTTCTTGGGGGTCTAAATCTCAGTTGCAGCCTTAGGATTTGCTCTTGATACACGCCCCAATCACATTGATTAAGCTCAGCACCAGAAATCCTGGCATTTAATGCAAAATCTGGTCATTACCCAAAGAAGCAAAGCAGCCCATAAAGCAAACCTTCTACTTTTGACCAAAAAATTCCAAGAAGATTAACCTTGGTTCTCCACCCCTGAATTAGACCTATGTTTTTGGATTCTTGTTAATTAATGCTCCTTTAAACTCCATTATAAAAGCATAAGCCATCTTAGCCCAAAGACACAATAACTGCCCTCTGAAACCTTCTGATTGATTGGTCATTTTGCTTGCAATTCAACTCTCTTTAAGCTCACTACTCATCCCTTTCAGCCCACGTTCATCTAACCTCATACACTCTTTTCCTTCTCTTTTACACTAAAATAGCACACAAACGCCTCCCACTCCTCACAAAAAGCCTTAATCTCAGAATTAATCTCATCTTACTCGCTAAAATAGCCCATAAATGCCTCCCACTACTCACAAAAAGCCTTAATCTCAGAGTTAATCTCATCTCACTCACTAAAACATCCCACATTGTCTCATTCATGTCTTATGAATACACACCCACCAAAATCTTAGTTTAATACTTGTTGCACTGAGCTGGGACCCCTCTCTCCCTTCACACCATGCCAATTAATCCTTTCCCTCTCCCAATGAAACCTTTAATTTTCACATTTTATTTTACGATTGAAGGATATAATGTATATGTAACAATCGAACTTTTTCCTTTCATTGATGTAATGACAATTGAAAGTACAATGAACTCCCCTAACCAAGACATGCAAGGACCCCCAGGACCTAAGACATTCCTAACTTTATTTAATCATTGACCATTGGACTGTTTAAATCTGTCTTTTCTAGACTAAGTGTAATTTTACCCTTACTGCTGGAGATTTTATTTCACTTGAACTATTAGACCGGGACCGCTAATGTATTAATTAAGTATTGTAACGTGTTTTTCATTGGGCTTTTTTTTTGTTGCTATTTTGTCAAGTGCAGCCTTTATTTCTTGTTTGAATAGGCTTTGTCATCATACCGAAAACCTTTGGGTATCATCTCAAGAGCTCATAGTCAAGTTTCGGCTTGGCTTCCCAACATTTTAGATAGAGGCATCAATTTCTCCCTCGACACTTACTAAGTAATGCAAGAAACTCTAAAATAACAACACTACATTATTCCTTATTTTCTCTGAAAAGTTAAAAAAATAATAATAATAATGACAAGAAATTCTACAAAACAGCTACTACGTAAACCACCTGTATAAAAAGTGGGGAGCTTTATTTGCTTCTCTATAAAACCAAGCAAACTTACAAGACCAAAATCCTCCATAGAATAACATTTATTTATTGGCATGGTAGATTAACGAGTTATACAAAAACAAATAGGTCAATAAATATGAAAGAATGAGTATATAATTAATATGTATTCTGAATCAAGAGTTTTTTTGGTTTAGGGGCATTACCTAGTAGACATGAGATCTAATCCCTTCTCCCAAGTTGTTATAAGGGTAAAAAAATTTTGCTATTATATTTTCGTCCTTATATTTTAGGCCTATGCTTAATTTTCTTGACATTCAAGAATCAAAACTAAGCCCTTAACTCCTCATTAAAAAAATATAGAAAAGAGAAAAAATTGATGTGGCTTTTTTGCCATATAAGTACTAATATGATCACTAAAATTTAAATACGTTAAAATCTTTTAATATTAGGCAGTTTGCCATTTTTTTTTTTTTGTAAGCAAGGTAATTATATAGACTAAATTAATTGCAAATTTGAAAATATAAGGACTAAATTGAATTATAAGAAAACTTGGAGACTAAATTGAAAGTAAGCCTAAAATATAGGGACAAAAAAAGTATTTTTGCAAAAAAAAAAAAATCACATATTACTTGATATAATAATTTAATTTTAGTGGTATTTGACTGATTGGTTTGATTTTTATTTTGGTTGACGAACAAATGTATAGAATTGAATCTCACCGCCACCAAAAGAAATTCAAACATCAACCTTTTTCTATTTCTTTTTGTTTTTTTAATAGAAACTTCAATATTTTCACCTGAAAGTAGGGGTGTGCATTGGTTGAGTTTGGTCAAGTTGAGGAGATTTTTTTGACCCAACCCACCATTGTGGGTCAAAAAAATTCAACTGAACCCAATCTATCACATAAGTCCAATCTAACCCATATGGGTTGGGTTGGGTTTAACCCATGGGTTGGATAATATTTTTTATTACTATTATTATTAAATTGAGCAGAAAAAAATATATCACACTTGCCACCTGAGTTGATAAACAAAATATACATTAATATATAAACTAATATTCCAGCTTATTAGTTGTAAAAAAAAATATGTTTAAGTATCCAGCTGAGTTAATAAACAAAATATAAATGAACTAGTATCCTAATTCACTTATAAACAAAATATACATGAATTCCTAACTCAGTTATAAACAAAATATATCTAAAATTTTTAATTTTTTTTATTAATTATATAATATATTTAAATATATATATAAACCCAAACCCAACCCGACCTGCTATAACTTTTTTTTTTTTTTTTTGTAACCCAACCCAACACACCAAGCCTCAAAAACCGACCTAACTCGGCAGGTTAGGTTGGGTCGGGTCGGGTCGGGTTTGGCGGGTTTTCTGCACACCCCTACCTGAAAGTCAAAAAATAAGGTAACTTGAAATGGAAAATAGTTTAGCAAAAAATAAAAAGTAACTTGAAATAGAAAAAAGTTTAGTACTAAATAGGAATGAGGATATTTTTCTCAAACTCACTATGTGGCAATTAAAAAGATAATCTTTGTGTAATTCTAATCATACGTTTATTTATTTATTTTTTACGTAGTGAGTTGGAAAAGATTCTTTCAAAATTGATATTTTTTTTTAATAAATATGGAATTTTTGATGTAGACTCATCAATCCCATGCCATGTGATGATATATGTAATACTACGTGTACCATTAGAGTTTTGATGAGACGATCATTGTAGAAAAATTATTATTTACATCGGAAGGACTGCTGATGTGGTCCTCCCTGACCAATGAGATGATGTCATCTCTGCAAATGTATGTGTAAGCTTCTTAAATAGCACAAGAAATAAAAAATAAAAATTATCAGATAATGTCGCATTTATATAAATAATAACATTTTATTAGTTAGGAGGTTAGACATGATCATGTCAACAATCCTCTTAGTAGACCTAATAATTTCTCATTATTGTTAGTACAACACATTTGTTAAAATATCACTACTCAAACCACTCAAATATTTGGTCAAGCATCATGTACAGCACATGGAACTGTAACCATCAAGCCACAAAACTACATTTTTTGTCCGATTCAAATCATGCTGGTATTAAAAAATAAAATATTATTTTAAAACTAAATAGACTTGTTCCTGTCATACCAGGCTTGTAATGTGTCGGTGCACGTTGGTTTTAGGTTCGGTCCAGTGTGGTGTGGAACCGCGGCTACATGGTCAAACAGGGTGGTGTTACCTGTTAGTCAATGCGAGGGCGGCCCAACCAAATCAAAATCTGGTAACGGGAAACAAATCTCAAATCCCGTTATTCTAGAACGTGGACCTGAATTCTCTCTTTGTCTTCAGCACCGTTGATTCAACAGTAGGTCCATCATACGGTCTGTGAAGCTCCAAATTACAGTTTACTAATGAAATCCTGTCAGCTAAGCAATTAAAAGTTTTGCTAAATTACAAATTACACTTTTAAATTTTGTAGATGATTGAATTTTACATCCTAAAATTTTTTAATTTGAATTTTCCTTCCGAAAGTTGTATTCCGTTTTCATCCTCTCTATCCATTTTTTTTGTTAACTGACATATAAACTCGTTACGCGTGTTTAGTTTATCTAATAAAATAATATTATATTACTTTTAATTATTTAATTTTTTTAGGTTACAAAAAATGACGTGTTGTAAATATGACAAAAGAGACGCTAATGCAAATGAAATAAAATTTTGAGAGGTAAAATCTAAATTTTAAAATAATAGAATTTCAAAATATAAAATTCAAACATACTAAATTTTAAGGGTGTATAATTTACAATTTAGCTAAAAAAATTTTACATTTAAAGAGAGAAAGAGAGAGGATCTGGGAAAGTATTTGGTATCAAATAACATATCATCAATATCAAAATTTAATAAATATAAGACATGTAAAAAAAAAAAATTATTTTTACAAATATTTTTTATTTATTGGATTTTAATAAGAGATCCAACACCCTGCGCAATACGCACTAAATATAGGACCAGGTAGGGAAAAGTCACATCAACGTTACGTCACGTTATAGTTAGTACTAGTTGGTTATACCAATTCCCATTCCTCCAAACCCCAAAATTTACCTTCAAATTCCCGGAAAACTCATTTCCCAGCAATTTCCTTCATTCTGACTTTGGGGTCGATCTCTTCATTGGATCGATCGCTCTCTCTCTATCTCTCTCTTTTAATCTCAAAGGTCAGTGAGAATCTCTCAACCTCTTAATCTTTTACAATAATTGTGTTTCTTGATTTATGCAATTGTTATATTATTTACCTGATCTGTGGCTTTAATTTTGTCCTAGGGTTTTCTCTGTTTTCCAGGTTCAAACCTAGATTTACTTGGATTTTTTTTTTTTATATGTTATTGTTGTAAAATTGAATTATATTGCAGCTGTGATTCTAAGAAAAATTGTTGATTTAGGGTTATATAATGTGGTTGATATAGGGATTTTAGATTTGGGGGCAAAAGGACCAAAAGAGATTATGGCAAGTGGGTTTGGTGAATCAACAAGCAGACCTTCACAAAACCCTTCTTTTTCAAGCAATAACAATAATAACAGCGATGCTGGTAATTTTGAATGCAATATTTGCCTTGATTTAGCTCAAGACCCAATTGTGACTTTATGTGGACATCTTTTCTGCTGGCCTTGCCTTTACAAATGGCTCCACGGTCACTCGCAAGCCCAGGAATGCCCGGTTTGCAAGGCCCTTATTGAGGAGGAGAAGTTGGTCCCATTGTATGGTAGGGGAAAGACATCGACTGATCCGAGATCAAAGTCTATGCCTGGTGTTGACATTCCTAATCGTCCAGCTGGGCAGAGACCCGAGACAGCTCCTCCACCCGAACCAAATCATTTTGGCCACCACGGCCACGGGTTTGGATTAACTGGTGGGTTGGGAGGTTTTGCACCAATGGCAAGTGCTAGGTTTGGGAATTTCACTTTCTCTGCGGCTTTTGGTGGTCTCATTCCGTCTCTGTTTAACCTTCAGTTACATGGGTTTCCTGATGCTACTATGTATGGTACCCCGGCTGGTTTCCCATACGGGTTTTCTAATTCATTTCATGGTGGCCATGTGCATGGATTCCGCCAGCATACAGGTCAACGGCATCAGGATAATAATCTGAAGAGGCTGCTTTTGCTTATTGCGTTTTGTGTTCTTCTTGCTCTTCTTTGGCAATAGCTTAGATCTGCTATCGGAACATGAGCTGCTATGCTTAGGGGTCACTCTTGTGCGGTTATTATCTGTTAGTTCAAAAACCCTTTTTGTGATTAAGAAAATTGTCCATATTATAGTTTGTCTGTGAGTTTCTAACTCATTCTATCAGAATATAAAGTTTGGTTAAATGTTTTGGTTGTTCTCTCTCTTTCTCTCTCTCTACACAAATGAGATACATCATTGTGGCTGAATATGATGTAGCAGTGGCATTGCAGTGTAAGTTGAGCATTTTATCTTTGCTCTTGCCCCATAAAACAACATGTGAGGGTTTCATTGTTTTAATCTTGTTATTGTGATTTTTTTCTCTCTCTAAAATGGTCCTTAAAATGTGGCTATGATATCAAATATATCTTTTATATACTTTTCCTTCTGATTTTGGTCTCATTACGCTGTCTCAAACATGTACATACCTGAGCTTATGAGATGATCTGCATGATTACATCTAGGTCTGAATCTCCTTGTTGTTGGCCTGTTCATCCATCTGGTAAAAATGCATTTCTTTGTGTTAGTTGCTAAGATTTCTTCGAGTTAGTTGCTAAGATGGGTTTTGTATTTAGGTGGAGTTGCTCATTGCAAGCATGGGTCTGGATTAGCAGTGAATTTATTGATTGTGGGCATGCCTACGGCCTTCAATGTGTCTTTATAATTGAATGAGTATTTAATTGATGATCCTTTTGAGTATATTATATCATGGATTGTTATGGGTAACACAATTATGATTTTTTTTTGAATCATGAATTTTCTTTTTTCTTAGATAATATTACTGTAAAATTTATTAATTGATGAGGTAATAGAATAGGTTACATGTGTAGATGACTTTAGCTTGTTCTGCTGCTCTGTTTTATGCTTTCCATACCAATACTGTTTATCACCTACTTTAAGTTCTTTGATGGGGTTTGCAGTAATTTTTCATGTTTGGCAAGATTTAAAAGAACGGAAGCTTTGATTTACCATTGTTTTGGATCTCAAGCTTGTAAGCTAAAGTTGTTAAGGTATATACAGAACTATGCATCAGATGTACAGTGGCAGTTATTGGAGCTTGGAGGTATCAAAAAACTGATGATGTTTCCGTAGTTTAATATGCTGGGCCAACTAGTGGTGAAGGCACTTACAGTTGGGAAGCTGGTGTTTTGAGGTGATCAGTTAGTCCTCGGGAAAGTTGTTGGGCTGGTTGGTATCAGTTAGTTCCTGTGATAGTTTTGTAAGGGTTTAAGTTATTAAGTTATATACAGACTTATGTATCAGATGTACATGTTATTGGAGGTAGGAAGTAACAGAAAAACTGATAATGCTTTCCCTAGTTTAATATGCTGCTGCTGAGGAGACTAGTTGGGCAGCTAGTGTTTTGAGGGGATCAGTCAGTCCTTGGTAAACACAATGGGCACTGGGACTGGTTTAGTTATCACCTAGTACTTCTGATTAGATAAGTTTTTTAGAATGTTTTAGGTTGCTGTTTTAACATACCCCTTTTTTGCTTTGAAAGAATTGCTAGGTTTATATATTCCATTCTGTAGTTTTAATGCGGAGGGTTTTCAATCTCTGTTAGATGTACAACTTTCAGAGGATTGTTGGATCATGATGACATCATATAATTCTTTCTCAATAGTATTGTACACAGCCTTTTTTCATTTTTTTCTTCGATTGTTTGCATAGATTTGTTGTGTAACTTAAACATTTGCTGTTAAGTGTGCAACTTTTAGAGGATTGTTTGATCATGATGACAGCATATAATTCTATCTCAACAATGTTTTATGCGTCCATTTGGGAATAGTTGATTTAGCTGAAACTAAAAACTTTTTGCTGAAAGTACTGTAGATAAAGGTAAAAGTTAGTTGAAATAGTATAATAGGACCTATGAATAGCACCAAAAAATGCAGTGGGACCTATGAATAGTAGCAAAAATAACCTTAATAGTAAAATAAGCTGACTTTTTAAGCCAATGCCAAACGCAACCATATTGTCTTTTTTATTGCATAGTTTGCTGAATAAACATTTGCTGTTAAGTGTTCAACTTTTTCAACAACGTTTTACACAGCCTTATATTCTTTTTGACTGCATAGATTTGCTGTTAAGTGTACAACCTTCAGAGGATTGTTGGATCATGATGAAAGCATATAATTCTTTCTCGACATTGTTTTACGGTCTTTAATTCCTTTTTTAGTTGCATAGATTTACTGTGTAACTTTAAAATTTGAGCCCTTGATATTTATGCCGTAGTCGATTTGAACTACCTGACTTAAATGACAGCTTCAGAATTCAGATCCATGAATTTGTGTTCAGTGGATTCAGTTCCGAAGGGCTGTTTTAAAGTTTCAACACATAGAAGAGGTTGAGTATCAAGCCAGAGATTCTGAGGCTAGTATTTGGCTTTCTTGAATAAAATTTTCTTCATCCCCAGTGTGATCTGTAACCACATAAGTCAGGTCATTATTGTTTAACTTCAAATTACAATTCATTTGCTTATAGACTAGAAAACTCTGTTGTATTTTTTTTTCTCTTCTCAAAAGGCAACAAATTGAGAAACATTTTTACATCTTTTGAATGAGCATGCATACAATTAAGCGTGACTGTATGAGTAGGCAGAGCTTCCATAATGTTCATGTTTGTTGGTATTTTGTAGGGAGCATTTGGTTATGTTTCATATGCAATTCAAGGACTTTCTTTTTATGCTTATCTCAATGTTCTTGAGTCGTGTCTTAACTGGTAAACAAAGTCATGCAAATGTCGTTAATATCTCTATGGTAGATAGTAATAGGATCTTATATTCTTATGGCATCTATCTCTTCCATGAGTATTTTGGGTAAAATGGTAAATTGCAGGTATTGTTCTTTGAGTGTAGTACATTAGAATCATTGATTCCCCAATATGATCTTAAGTTTTGCCTAGTGCTTTTTTACCATCTCTAAGGGCACTCAGATTAGTGAGGGCATAATAGAAAAAGTGCAAAAGTTTACACAATATGGCTTAAATCAGTCCCGCATCAGGCTTTGTTTAAGTATGTATATTTACACATTTGCTACCGTAACTGTGTATATTTACATGGTTACTGTAGAGGTGTATTTAATATTTTAATATATTTTTTACATGAGCCGATGTATTCTCTCCTCTCTCACTCTCATCTTCCTCTTTCTTCTTCTTAACTTATCTGCTTACAAAAAAGGCAAAAGCAGGTCAGTACAATCACTAAAACCACCATGATCCCCAGGCTTTCCAATAGTTGGTCACCTTCACCTTCTCACCGACATGCCCCACCGCCCTATCTTATATGCTTGAACTTTCTATTGCCCATCCATAACCCTCCTCCTATATATCATTCAAAATAGAAAAGCCCATGTCAAATATTGGTGTTTTACAACCATGTTCATTGTTAAATCAGCAAAATATGCGACTTTGTAGCAAATAATTAAATGGGTTTACCTTGAAAAGTTGGGTTTGTTCAAGGTAGGATTGTTCTCGTCAGTAATAGCCATTTTTGCTTGTTTAATTGAAGGAAAGAAACAATCCCACCAAGCAC
Source organism: Quercus suber (assembly GCF_002906115.3). NCBI lineage: Eukaryota > Viridiplantae > Streptophyta > Magnoliopsida > Fagales > Fagaceae > Quercus > Quercus suber. The sequence continues at coordinate 249,740 of NW_027070238.1, forward strand.
CACTGGATAATGACAAGATCTAAAGCATGGCAGTGGGTTTAGTTAAACTCTATTGCCAATATTCATTCAAAGAAGGTAATATGCTTCAAGGGCTGGCTGATTTACTGGTTTATTATTATTATTATTTTTTTTTTTTTTTTTTTTTTTTTTTTTTATCTCAGCTTTTGGTTTGCTATGATTTGGGTGGGGTTTTCCGATTTTGTTTGAGGAAGAGAGAGGCTATGATTTTGGTGGGTAGTTTGCTGTGATTTGTTGTTTGCAGAATGGTAAAGAAGAGAGAGAGAGAGAGAGAGAGAGAGAGAGATATGACTTGGAAGTATAATAAAAAATTGATAAAGAATAATATTATAATAAAATGTAGTGTAAAATAGATAATCTAGTGTGGAGTGTTTTGAAAAATGACAGTAAAATATAAAAAGTAGGTTTTTATGCTAAAATAGGCGAAATTTTTTGTAAAAACTGATGCTATTGCTCTAACCTGCTCCAAGAATAGGACCGTCCCACTTACAAAAACAAGCCAATCGTTACAATCTATTCTTAATATAGAAAGCTTCCAACTAACAAATTTTTTAGAAAGAGCCTGAATTAATTAGAGAAATATATTTTTCCCTTTTCTTTTGACTGGAAAACAACTTGCGTTTGTGATACTGGTAAAAATAACGATTTTCCAATTGTCATAAATGGCCTGCTTCTCAAAACGGTGATGTTCTAGCGACATTTTGTGAAGCCAAATTGACAAGCCTCCACCCATGACATTGTTTCTCTGTCACGGTGAAAAGCACATTGCCATTTGAGGATGATGCCTCTTCAACAAAGTAATGCGAGATATACAAAAAATTTCACAATATTTTTCACAACAATTGAGTTAGGAAAGTTTTTATTGGTTTTCATCTAAACTTATTACTGACAGTTTGACACCATTTTTTTTTACCTACAACTAACAATATGCCACATCAATGGTTGTAAATTATTTTGCAAATTTTTTGTGTCACACTCAGATTTGGATCAAGTGTAATTACCTTATATCTCTCATAATTTTTATTTTATTTTATTTTATTTTTTATCATTTTCACTTTTTAACTTTAACTTTTTCTCATTTATTTTATTCAACGGTTGAGATTGAAAGTTGCTTTTTACAACTTTGAATTTCAATCATCAAGAGCAATTGCATTAAGTGCAATACCTAAGTATTGTATCTGATCTCAATCACTTTCTCTCTTAAACAATCCGCATAGTGTAGATATTGGGAACCTGTATAAAGTAAAATGGTTTTCTCTCACTCTCCCACTTATCTGCATAGTGCTTTATTCCTTATACCTCCTTACCAACATGCTTTGATTTCTTGAATTTTTCATATATGGTGAATTTTTATTGGATGAATAAGAAAAAGGAATTTTTAGTTTTATGCTGTCTTTTGCTCTAGTTCAAGCCACGGATAAGCTTTAATATGGTGTACCATTGGTGTAATACTTGTAATCACATTGTAGTCCTTGTGAAGAACTAAAAAGAGTCAAGAGGCAATTAGTTAGTTGGGTACGATATTTAATTGGTTTGTCGTAAGATCATAATAAGTGGAGTTGAATTGGTTACAAGTTGTTAGTTAATGGCTTGTTTGGATGGAGAGGGGAAGGAGGGGGAGTGGAGGGGAGTAGATTAGCGTTGGCTAAAAATAAGCTAATTTTGTGCTAAATCTACTTCCCCTCCTTCCCTCTCAATCCCAACGGACCATAAGGTTGTATAAATACTTGTAATCCAAAACATTTTAGTCATTAAAGAAATAAGACACAGTTTCTCAAGTCTTTTTTCTCCTTTTCAATTCTCCCTTTCAATTCGTTCTTGGAATGTGGCTACCTCAAATTAACTCGAATTCTTTGTTTCCTATCATTTTCCCTAAAACCAGATCCATTCATTACATGCTTATGTCGGGTCAGAATATTTGATCAATATAGCTTGGCACTTTCTTCCATACTGAAGGCCCCAGTTCAAAGAAATATTCGTTGTAGCAATTTTTAAAGATGCTTTTCATCTTGAACTGTTGTGTTGTTAAACGTAGTTCATTGTCCATTTCTGCAATTTTATATTGTCCTAAAATAGATTCTAGTTTGAGTCAAGTCTTTTAGTTATAGTCTCCTGTATTCTGATCCACAAGTTTGAAGATAGTTTTTGGGCTGTGGCCCCTTTAAACTCAAGAGATTCAGCTTTGGAGCACATGCATTGCTTGGAATCTGACATTATCCATGGTAAAGCGACTCAATGTTCCGATTGCTTGTCGGATTTTTGTTCTGTACTAGTATGACTTAGCTTTCATTTTCTACTAAAAATAAATGCAAATGTGATACACGAAAGGAGGCTAATCTATCTGAATCTTAGAATTAACATTTTTGTTAAGCTTATTTGTGAATTGTAGAGTGAAAGAGTTGCTCTCTCTCTCTCTCTCTCTCTCTCTGTGGACCAAAAATAAAAGAAGGGAAAGTGTAAATTTTATTGTGATATTACAAAATGAGAATGCTTCCAGGCCTGTAAATGTGCAAAAGTATGTAATGTAATGCTCATGGTAGATCATTTAACTTTGTGCCTCAAAAGTCCTTTGTTAATGTCAATCATAGTTGATGGGAATTGCCAAAGTCGCTTTGTTGATGGACATATGAACATAGTGGGCCAAATTATGTTCTACATTATGGCAGCCAATAAGGCCATGCTTTTGCTTGGGGCTGTTCCTTTCAATATGGTACCCGAGTCTTGTCTTCTTCTCACGCTGGATTGGGATGGTCTAAAAGTCAGGCTGATCGATAATTTTTTTATCTCAGCTTTTGGTTTGCTATGATTTGGGTGGGGTTTTCCGTTTTTGTTTGAGGAAGAGAGAGGCTATGATTTTGGTGGGTAGTTTGCTGTGATTTGTTGTTTGCAGAATGGTAAAGAAGAGAGAGAGAGAGAGAGAGAGATATGACTTGGAAGTATAATAAAAAATTGATAAAGAATAATATTATAATAAAATGTAGTGTAAAATAGATAATTTAGTGTGGAGTGTTTTGAAAAATGACAGTAAAATATAAAAAGTAGGTTTTTATGCTAAAATAGGCGAATTTTTTTTGTAAGAACTGATGCTAATGCTCTAACCTGCTCCAAGAATAGGACCGTCCCACTTACAAAAACAAGCCAATCGTTACAATCTATTCTTAATATAGAAAGCTTCCAACTAACAAATTTTTTATAAAGAGCCTGAATTAATTAGAGAAATATATTTTTCCCTTTTCTTTTGACTGGAAAACAACTTGCGTTTGTGATACTGGTAAAAATAACGACTTTCCAATTGTCATAAATGGCCTGCTTCTCAAAACGGTGATGTTCTAGCGACATTTTGTGAAGCCAAATTGACAAGCCTCCACCCATGACATTGTTTCTCTGTCACGGTGAAAAGCACATTGCCATTTGAGGATGATGCCTCTTGAACAAAGTAATGCGACATATACAAAAAATTTCACAATATTTTTCACAACAATTGAGTTAGGAAAGTTTTTATTGGATTTCATATGAACTTATTACTGACAGTTTGACACAATTTTTTTTTACCTACAACTAACAATATGCCACATCAATGGTTGTAAATTATTTTGCAAATTTTTTGTGTCACTCTCAGATTTGGATCAAGTGTAATTACCTTATATCTCTCATAATTTTTATTTTATTTTATTTTATTTTTTATCATTTTCACTTTTTAACTTTAACTTTTTCTCATTTATTTTATTCAACAGTTGAGATTGAAAGTTGCTTTTTACAACTCTGAATTTCAATCATTAAGAGCAATTGCATTAAGTGCAATACCTAAGTATTGCATCTGATCTCAATCACTTTCTCTCTTAAACAACCCGAATAGTGTAGATATTGGGAACCTGTATAAAATAAAATGGTTTTCTCTCACTCTCCCACTTATCTGCATAGTGCTTTATTCCTTATACCTCCTTACCAACATGCTTTGATTTCTTGAATTTTTCATATATGGTGAATTTTTATTGGATGAATAAGAAAAAGGAATTTTTAGTTTTATGCTGTCTTTTGCTCTAGTTCAAGCCACGGATAAGCTTTAATATGGTGTACCATAGGTGTAATACTTGTAATCACATTGTAGTCCTTGTGAAGAACTAAAAAGAGTCAAGAGGCAATTAGTTAGTTGGGTACAATATTTAATTGGTTTGTCGTAAGATCATAATAAGTGGAGTTGAATTGGTTACAAGTTGTTAGTTAATGGCTTGTTTGGATGGAGAGGGGAAGGAGGGGGAGTGGAGGGGAGTAGATTATCGTTGGCTAAAAATAAGCTAATTTTGTGCTAAATCTACTTCCCCTCCTTCCCTCTCAATCCCAACGGACCATAAGGTTGTATAAATACTTGTAATCCAAAACATTTTAGTCATTAAAGAAATAAGACACAGTTTCTCAAGTCTTTTTTCTCCTTTTCAATTCTCCCTTTCAATTCGTTCTTGAAATGTGGCTACCTCAAATTAACTCGAATTCTTTGTTTCCTATCATTTTCCCTAAAACCAGATCCATTCATTACATGCTTATGTCAGGTCAGAATATTTGATCAATATAGCTTGGCACTTTCTTCCATACTGAAGGCCCCAGTTCAAAGAAATATTCGTTGTAGCAATTTTTAAAGATGCTTTTCATCTTGTACTGTTGTGTTGTTAAACGTAGTTCATTGTCCATTTCTGCAATTTTATATTGTCCTAAAATAGATTCTAGTTTGAGTCAAGTCTTTTAGTTATAGTCTCCTGTATTCTGATCCACAAGTTTGAAGATAGTTTTTGGGCTGTGGCCCCTTTAAACTCAAGAGATTCAGCTTTGGAGCACATGCATTGCTTGGAATCTGACATTATCCATGGTAAAGCGACTCAATGTTCCGATTGCTTGTCGGATTTTTGTTCTGTACTAGTATGACTTAGCTTTCATTTTCTACTAAAAATAAATGCAAATGTGATACACGAAAGGAGGCTAATCTATCTGAATCTTAGAATTAACATTTTTGTTAAGCTTATTTGTGAATTGTAGAGTGAAAGAGTTGCTCTCTCTCTCTCTCTCTCTCTCTCTGTGGACCAAAAATAAAAGAAGGGAAAGTGTAAATTTTATTGTGATATTACAAAATGAGAATGCTTCCAGGCCTGTAAATGTGCAAAAGTATGTAATGTAATGCTCATGGTAGATCATTTAACTTTGTGCCTCAAAAGTCCTTTGTTAATGTCAATCATAGTTGATGGGAATTGCCAAAGTCGCTTTGTTGATGGACATATGAACATAGTGGGCCAAATTATGTTCTACATTATGGCAGCCAATAAGGCCATGCTTTTGCTTGGGGCTGTTCCTTTCAATATGGTACCCGAGTCTTGTCTTCTTCTCACGCTGGATTGGGATGGTCTAAAAGTCAGGCTGATCGATAATTTTAATTTGCTCTGGTTCTTCTGTTTTGGATTTAAATTTTATAAGGACCAAGTTTATCCCATTCAATTTTATAAGGACCATGTTTATCCCATTTAAAATTTTTCTCTCAAAAAAAAAAAAGTTGAATCAGTTAGGCAAGTGGAGCCAAGTGGTATAAAGAGGAATGTTTGAAGACCAATAATCGATTCTAAAATGTGTCACAGAGGATGTAAAATTCTGAATAATTTGAAATCTGTGTCCTACTCCTACCTCCACCAATATTCTTACACACTCCTTTTACCTTCTCTTCGGAGTTCAGAACAAATCCTTATAAATTACTTTTCATAAGGGTAATGCAACTACTTTCTATGTTATGTCATAGTACTAAAGAGCACTTACATGCTTACCTTTGGAGAGTTTGATTTTTTTTTTGAAAAGTCTATGAACATAACTTTTGTGACACAAAATTGAGGACTTTCTCAAAAAAAAAAAAAAAAAAAAAAG
>NW_027070238.1:257785-264306 GCF_002906115.3 Quercus suber
GCTTTTTTGGTTTTTTTTTTTTTTTTTTTTGGCCTTTGCTTTTGCCTACCCTTTTGGGTTTTCAGCCTAGCGGGCTTTCTTTTCTTTTTTCCTTTTTTTTTTTTTTTTTTGGTCTTTCATCTCTTGATTGAATGAACTTTTGCCCTCCTTGTATTTCTCAACTTAATGATTTTCAGTCATTTTGATGCACTCTCTAGACTTCTTTCTTGCCTCAATGCACTCGTACCTTTCTATGCTTGATGAATCTTTTCCTTTTTTGATGAAATCTCTTTTAGATGAATCTCGTATTCCTCTTGGCATGATAAATTTTAGGCTCTTCAAACTTGATGCACACTTTTTTTTTTCTCTCACATTGATGGAATTTCATTTCTCTTTCCAAGATTGAGTGAAACCTCATTTTTCTTTGATGATCTCTTATCTTTAGCTTAATGAATTCTCTTCTTGTCTTTCATGTCCTCTAGGAGAGTTTTATCAATTAGCTTCAAAGCTCAAAGTCAACTCCTTCTTAACATGAGATTTAAGTATGCATACTTTGAAATTTCCCATCCTAAGTTTAGATTTTAGTGGGTTCATGTGAAAAAGAGGTTAAGTGTTTAAAGGCTCAAATGAGCTAGCAATGGATAATGATCATTCTAGGTATTAAGGTACACTCTTGTTTTACCAAAGACGGTCTCCTATCCCTAGTAATGCTTACTTGTAGGCATAGTGACTTGAGTTCTTTTAATAAATTCCCATTAAAAGAAAAAGTATGAATGCTCTATTGGAGACACAAAAGTTTTCAGAAATTTGGAATGAATGCTTGAGCTTTTTTAATTTTCTAATGGATAGATTTTCTTTGATTGCCTTGTAAGACCATTTCTTCTTTTATTCAAAGAAATTTGGCAAAAGTGTTTACACAGATCAAATGAAATCAATCATTTCTCAGTACAAGTTGATTGTTCAAGCCTTTAAACATCTTAATTTAGAAAAAGTTTTGTCTAAGGGATCCTCATGTACCATTTTGAAAAGAAGACTTTAAAGAGTTTTGAAATCTTTGAAAGAAAAAAAAGGGTCTTTTTGAAAAAATCACTAGAAAGTCCAATGCTCCTAGTTCAAAGAATTTTTTTTAAATGACTTAAGCGCTCAATGCCCCTAGTTCAAAGACTTTTTTCATTTGAAAATTTTTCTCTTTTTTTCGGAAAGATTTGGAAATCTTGAAAAAAAAAATTTTGAATTTTTTTTTTTGTTTTTTTCTTAATATATATACATGAACAAAGCTCATTAAATACTACATGAAATTTTTGAATTCGAAGAAACATAGAAACATGGAATAAAATAAAAACTTTAAGTTTAACCATGATGTTACAAACCAAACGTGGAGTGAGGCAAAGTTGGGCCACTTGCTTCTTCTTGGTCCATTTAGGATGCTTAAGGCTTGGTGTGCTTAAACCTTGATTATGATGAAATGGTTTGGGCTTGCACTTGGAAGGCTTGAACCATATGATCATTTGGTATTTGCTTGAAATGGCTTGACCTTACACTTGGAAGGCCTGTATCTTGTGAAATTTTGGCCCTTGATGTTGATCATGTGAATACACCTTTGATGGGCTTAAGCATTGGGTTTAGAATGATTCAAGACACAATTTTTTGGTTTCCATACCAAGTAGAGTTCAATCATAGGCTTTTGGGCTTGAGTTTATTCACAACATACAAGGTTCAAACAATCACGATAGGCTTAAGCATTGGACTTGAGTCATCATGGTTCAAACAACGGCCAAACAAATGCGTAATGAAATGCAATTTACATGGACCGACTTAGAGGTAGGTTCTATGGGTCATTACAACATGGGTAAAAGGTAGGTTAAAAGTCCCCACAATCTAGGACATCGTACCTCCCAACTTGTGATGCCAGGAGCGTCGTGTTGGTCGAACGATACAGTTTGTCATTATGAACCACCATGGCATAACCATGATGATCCTTGTCGCGGTGGGTGGTAGGTTCACCGCTGGGTATGTGAGTCTCAGGAAGACCACAATCCACGGCTAATACTACCGGACTTCCGGGTAGCACACAAATAAAATAAATTTCATTCAAGCAAATGATGCATGACATGCAATTTAATGACATATTAGAAAAATTATATACAAAAAGTAATAAACAAATAATGATATGGTTGGCCACCATAACCTAATTGAAACCTAGCCCTTAATGCCCCCAGCAGAGTCACCATTGTGAGAGACCGCGCCCCCGGATCGTTTTTAAGGTGTGTTTAGGCCAAACTTACGTGAATGGATGGAGTCATGTTATTGTCTCTCAAAATAGAGGTTCGACTAATTATATTTTCCCTCTTAGATTAAGGGTTTTACAATGGAGTCACCACTTATTTAATTATTGGGATAAATAAGAAAACCAAAATTGAAAAATTCTTCATTTTATTAATTTGAAATTGAATTTACATTGAACATAGGAAATTACATGGTTTTGGTCCTAGATACAATCTAATATAAAGTACATGGCTTTGTTTCCTAATTACAATCTAGAAATTGAAAATTACAAGGATAAGCATTTGATCTACTAACCCTTGATCTAAGTTCGGAGGTTATGTTACAAGGTGGGAAGGTGTTAGGCACCTACCTTACCTGGTGAAACCGGTCTTCTAGACTATGGTGGCCAATATTCATATCACATCATCCAATATGTTATCAATCAATTTGCATGTTGAATTTAAAGTGTGTGCATGTGATAAACCCTAATTCAATTTATTAAGCACTTCATTTGGATTGAAAAGTAAATTCTAGTAAATGTGTGTGGATGGTGATATCCTAGATTCAAGGATTTGAAAGAATTATGAAACAAACATATTTTTCATATTTTTGATGTAGATTTAAGATTAAAACTAGTGTTTATGCATGAACATGTGATGAACAACCAAGAACATATGAAGAACACATAAGAATATTTAAAAACATTCAAACATATTCAAGAGAATTTAAATAATTATTATCATGCTTTAATCTTATATTCTAATCATGACAACATAAAAAACAAGTTAGAAAAATAGATTATACCTTCATGCAAGATCCATATGGTGGAGGATGAGACTCTTGGTAGAGGTCCTAAAGGTGGAAGAGAAAAGAAGAACTAGTAGAGGGAGAACAAGTCTCACTCAATACATTGAGTCTCATGAAGATCAAGATATGACAAGACTACTCAACTTCACTAGAACTCAAGAGAGGAGAAGAGAGGAAATTTTTTGTGTGCTTTGGAATGAAGGAGAGGGATGGTTTATATTGTAGTGGTGGAGGGAATATGAATGGAAGACCATTAATGAGGGTTGACAAAGAATCATGAACTTAGACCTCATTTTAGCGTTGAGAAAAATTTGGTGCATTAAATGAAAAGATTGATGGGAGTAAGGAGCAAGCCAAAATTTGGTTTTCCTGTAGCTGCTATAACAGCATGTAGAGAAACTTCGAAAAATCATATCTGACTCGATTCTGATCGGAATTGTCTCGTTCTTGTGCTAAAATTGAAACCTTGGATGTCTAGTTTCTAGGAAAATTAATCTCATTCACAGATTCCAAATATTCTGAGAGATATTGATGAAATGGTGAGCAGAGTTCATTTGTTAGAAAATAGTTTCAACACAATTAACATTAATAGGTCTCAAATTAGCTCCCAATTAACATTAAATGGCTCCAATCACTCCCATTTTAGAGTTAATTGATTACAAATTTACTCTAATTAAAAGATAATTGCAAAAATTACTCATTGAAGAATTAATGTTTAACTATCTAATTAATTAGGTGTATGCAACCTCACCATAAAATGTAGTCCTAACCAATCAAATTATGACATGTCATTGATCTCAAATTGATTACACTTATAATCAATTGAAATCAATTGTTCATAATCACATATAGTAGGACTAAATTTGTGATAATGCATCTCAGGCATTAAAACTTGATTTGATGATAACTTTCAATCTGGTGGTCTGATTAAGGCTTATGACCAGTCGATTTGATCGTTACAACATCAAGATCATTTTAGTGAAATGAGATTAAGGATCTAATGTTCAGATTTAAGATGCATATTTCCAATGTAAAATTACCCTTTTACCCTCCATGTGAGGTTAAATACTGGTTGCAAAATGGAGTGTCAACACTTTTCCTTCCAGCCCATTTGGTTCTGCTCGTTGGGCATCAAACAACAGCCCGTTGGGGCATTTAATGTTCAATCCGTTAGGCATCAAATCTGCACAGTAACCGTTAGAGGCCTAGTCATCTAGTCAGCCCACTTGTCTTACATGCTGGCATATATAAAACCCTACATCTCACACTATTCAAGTCATATATTTTTCATCTTCTCCAACCATATATCCCTCTGTTTTGCTTTGTTTTTTGCTGCACAGGAAAATTTCAGCTTCAATTTTTTTTAAGGAAAGAAAAGGCAAGTAAGGTTGTTCCTAGGTCTTCTTGCTTGAGTGTGTGATCAAATTGAAGAAATTAATATAGTCTAATCTTGGGGGGTTGTTCGGCCAAGAGAGCCATTTACACCGAGTGGCACGAATCAACCTTTAAAAACAACGCATTTTGCGATTCTATAGTTTGTGAGATCTATTTATTTTTTTCATTGCTAATTTTTTAGGGTTTGTATTGTTGAATCAAAACTTGTTTATTTAGCTATATTTTTCAACAATTTTAAATTATGATGTTTGTGTTTTAAAAATGAAGAAACAAGTTGTTGATTCTCTTAAGGTCATTTCGGAAATTACAAAACTTGAGACTTTTGATGGAAATAATTTTAAACGTTGGAAGGAAAAGGTTTTTCCCATCTTGGAATTTACCGAAATTGACTGTGTTCTTTATCAGCCTAAACCAGAAGAAGATCCTAAAAATATAGCAAAGTGGGAAAAAACAAATAAATTATGTGTTCATACTATTAACTGTGGTTTATCTAACAAGTTGTTTGATAATTGTTGTCATTTTACTTGTGTTAAAGATTTATGGGATGAACTTAATGGTCGTTATGGATTTGAGGATGAGGGTGCTAAAAAGTTTGCTAATGCTAAATTTATGTCTTTTCAAATGGTTGAGAAAAAAAGTGTTTCTAGCCAAATTGAAGATTTTCAAAAGTTAATTTCCGACCTAGCTAAAGAGGGTGATGTTTTACCCGAGAGGTTTGTGGCTCATGGCCTAGTGTTTAAGTTGCCGGACTCTTAGAAAGAGTATAAACACCAGTATAGCCACCATAGAACCTATTTGAATCTTTAACAAATTATCATTGATATTCAAATTGAAGAAAAAAATATGATGTCAGAAAAGGTTTCTAGAGTTAAAGAATTTACTTCCAAGGCTAATTTTGTAGAGGGAGGACCCTTTAGACCTCCATAACATAATAAGAAACATGATTTCAAGGGAAAAGGAAAATTTCATAGTAAAAATGGCCCAAATCCTCAAATCCAAAATAAAAAGGGCAATTGTTTTATTTGTGGCAAGGTAGGTCATTATGCGGCAACATGTAGGGCGGGGGGCAACTTCAACAACAATAAGAACAACACCAAAGGCTCTACATCAAATAAGGCAAATGTGATGCAAACCGAAGATCATTACAGCAGTGGTGTGTGGGGCACACTTGGTGACAAAAGTGAAGGGATAGGTAGTTGATTCGACTTGCACAAGACACATTGGTGCATTCAAAGAGGAGTTTAGTTCCTACACTCTATGGCAGAAGGCACCGAATGTGTCTATGTTGGGGACAATAGGTCCGTGTCAGTGAGCAATAAAGGAAAGGTACTCTTGAAGTTAACTTCCAATAAAACTCTTTCACTCAATAATGTCCTTCATGTACCTCACTTTCGCCACAATCTCATTTCATTACATTTGTTTGGTAAGGCCGGTATTAAAGTTTTATTTGATGGTGGCATAGTTACTTTAACTAAGAATGAAGTCTTTGTTGGTAAGGGCTATGATGATGAAGGTCTCTTTGTACTTAATGTTGATCAAGTTATTAATGAAAAATGTTCATCTTCTTGTGCTTACTTAGTTAATTCCATTGATGTTTGGCATGGTAGACTTGGACATGTTAATCTTGGCTATATAAAGAAAATGAAAGAATGTGAAATTATTAAATCACTAAGTGAAGCTAATATGGACAAATATAAAATTTGTGCCGAAACTAAAATCACCAAGAAACCTTGTAAATCTATAACAAGAGAAACCGAGCTTCTGGGATTGGTACATAGTGACTTGGGTGACTTCAAACACACCATGACTAGATGTGGTAAAAGATTTTATGTGATCTTTGTTGATGACCATTCTAGATTCACTAAACTTTATTTACTAAGAACCAAGGATGAAGCTTTGGAGATGTTTATAAAGTATAAAAGTGAAGTTGAGAACCAAAAGAATAAAAGGATTAAAAGACTTAGAGCCAATAGAGGTGGTGAATATGAGTCTGATCCTTTTAAGGAATTTTGTGAACAAAATGGCATAATATATGAGGTAACTTTACCTTATTCACCGGAATCTAATGGAATAGC
>NW_027070238.1:269619-275427 GCF_002906115.3 Quercus suber
AAAAAAAAAAAAAACCAATAACATTACTTAAATAATAAAATGCAATATATATTTTTCATTGTTTGATTTAATTCTATCATCCATGTGATAAACTCAAAAAAAGAAAAAAAAAATTAGCCAATAGCATCATTATAATTAACTAGTCCTGTGTGGTAGCACGGAGTTACATACTAGTTTAATATGATATTAGAGCAAGAAGTTCTGAATTCAATTTTTATTTTCTCCACTCTACCTCCCATTTTTAAAAATCTTATTTGTTGGGCTCTCCTATTAAAAGGTAGTTAGAGCCCACATATAAGGGAGAATATTAAAATTACGTGGTTAAATTATTAAATTTACCATATCTCAATAATTTAGGTTTTTTAGAGAATTGATAATTTACCACCCCATCCTTAAAATAAAAATATAAAAAAAAATTCTTATATATACTTATAGCTCTAAGATGACAATATAACTTTGGGATTCTTAAATATCATTTAGAAAATACAACAATGCTTTTTTTTTTTTTTTTCCAATCTTTTTCAGCATTATCTGTTTTACTAGTACTTCGTAATTGAAAGTTTGCAAAATCAATCATGCAAAAAAACATGTTGCATGAAAATTTATTACATACTATTATCAAATACAAATGTTCATGAAGATGAGCATATGATAACTTTTGATGGATATAAGTAAACTAATCCTCCATTTATTTTGACGGAAAACGTTTTTAGAAAACGATCCACTTTTCATAAAACTCTTTTTTTTTTTTTTAATTACTCATTTTGTTATATTTAAATGATTTTTTTATGCATATATATATATATATATATATATTGAAGAAGATGCTTTTTAAAATTTTTTGAAAAAAGTAATCAAAAGATAGACCGGAGAAGTTGTATTTTTAATTACAACGTCCAGCAAAAAGAAAAGGACTTAACTAAAGTAGTATGGAATTTATCGATTATAATAGTATTATTGTTAAACCTTCTTTCCTTTTATCATTGATGGTCAGTTTAAGGAGTCAATTTGTATACACTATTAAGATTTTTAGACTTGGATTATTCAATAAACCGTAAAAGAGAAATGTTTAACGATTTTGAGATCGGACTGAGGTCAAACCGAGATTGAACTGTGATGGTATCATAATTAATTTAATAATTATTTAAAATATAAATAAATATATTAAATTAGTAAAAATTGCATAAAAAATCCAAATAAATATAGAATTCAGTCATGTGGGTATTTAAGTGAAAAATACACTTCCATCCTATGAGAAAAAATCCACATGACTGAATTTTCAGAGGGGAACCTAAGGAATAACACCTAAGTACTGTATTTAAATCTTGTCCATACATGTGTACACCTATGGTTTAAAAATCGAATCGAAACGGCCGGTTCAACTGGGAACTAGACATTAATTTGGCCTAATTGCTTCAAAAATAAAAAATAAAAATTAAAGAAAATGAAAGAAAAATCAGAAACCTCCGGTTCAATTAGCAAAATTGAAAACCAGAATAGCTAAATTGGTTCTTGTAATTGAAAAAGAAGAAACAAAACTGGAAGCCAATGAGATAAAAATTTTATATTTGTAGTAAAATGAAAAGAGATTTGAGAAAAATTTCATATATTTGGGTGAAATGAGACTGGAACCTATAGTCTTGCCCATACATGTATATACCTATGGTTTTAAAAATCGAATCGAACCAGTTGGTTCAACCAGGAACTAGACATTAATTCGGCTTGATTGCTTCAAAAATCAAAAATTAAAGAAAATGAAAGAAAAATTGGAAACCTCCGGTTCAATTAGCAAAATTGAAAACCGGAGTAGCTAAACTGGTTCTTGTAATTGAAGAAGAAGAAACAAAACTGGAAACCAATGAGATAAAAATCTTATATTTGTAGTAAAATGAAATGAGATTTGAGGAAAATTTCATATATTTGGGTCAAATGAGACTGGAAAAGACTCAGATTTGGGGGTGAGAAAAGGAAAATGAAGAAGAACTACTTTGTTGGATGAAATGAGAAGTCCACAAGCTTCAAGCTTGACTGCCATTTAAATTCTGCTGAAGAACTCTGGTACTCAGAGAGAGAGAGGGCCAAACTAATAATAATAACTAGCCTCATCACACGTGCTTCGTGTGTGAGATGAGGCATTTATTTATTTATTTTAGTGGTCTTATTTTGTAGCAAAACAAAAATTTGTGTTTTATTTTGAGAATCTAATTTATAAATGGATAAAGCAATTTGAAAATTAACAAGAAAGTAGCTTCAAATAATGTTAATGGTAACAAGAATGTTATGAAACTTATAAAAAAAATTAATTAAATTTAAATAATAATAAATGTCACTTTATAAGTTAATATATATATATATATACAAGTCAATATTAGAAAAATATTTAAAATATATATTAGTTTCAAAAATGAAAAATACTTTCATGATGATCATATTTGAAAAAACAATAGAATATAAGAAAACGTGACGGGTGTAACTGAAATATAAGAAAACATGAGTGTTTTAAAAAAAAAAAAAAGAGAGAAGATAATGATATGAACAATGATAATGATAAGAAAGTAAGGAAACTAAATATAAACCAAATACAAGAAAGCAAATATTGAATGACAACTCATAAAAGCAAATGTAATACTGAGAATCCAATAGGCATGAGGCATCTAAATAGAGGAGATCAAAGATACTTACATTTTTGCCATTGACTACACTTCAAGTCCAAAGTGCAAACAGTTCGTTAGAGTTAGAGGATGAAGAACATGAAAATCTTGAAGATCAAGACCCTAATGCATGTTCCTTGAAGTTTAGATAAGAAAATCTTGAAGATAGCGCTCTAGTGCACATTCCTTGAAGAAATATGTGTAAGAAATTAAAGGAGAGGTTGAAATATAATAGCTATTTTACACAAATATTTGATTTGTTTCTAGAATAGAAGAAGCTGTTTATGAATTAGACAACCAAAATAGAAAAGACCAATGTACATTAACATACACATAACATTGAGCAAGAGCAAATTTGAGCAGAGCAAATAGAGAAAAAATGATAATAATGGTGAAAAGAGGATTAAACTAGAATTGGAGAACTGAATAAGAATCAATTTGAGTTTGAAAACCAACGTGAGTGTAATGGGAGTGTGGTCCTATTTTGTAGATAGTATTTTATGTGCAAATATACACATTGTAACACCCACTGATGTAGGTAGTTTTAGAGGAAAATTGTGTAAATTTTGTCACTTTTTGTATTTTAGAAGCATTGGTATGAACACTCTAACTATGGGTTTTTTTTATACATTATTTCAATTATTATTTTTTAATTTACACACTGCACTGCACTCTAACTATGGGTTTTTTTTAATACATTATTTCAATTATTATTTTTTAATTAGCACACTGCACTGCACTCTGCACTAAACACTACATGCATAGCATAGTGTGGATTTGGATCCGGTGCAATACCTAGGGTATTGCATCGGATGCAATTATACCACACCCACTCACATCAATTTTTACCCCTTTCACTTTTTAACTTTACTTTTAAATTTTTGAACTTTTTTTAAACATTTTTTTATTCAATGGTTGAGATTGAAAGTTTATTTTTTGAACTTTCAATATCAATTGTGTATTACTATTGCATCAGGTGGGTATTGCACCTGATTTGAATCCGCACACTACACATAGTATATTAGCATACCATAATCACATGGCCCACAGCCCCACACACTATCACTAACTAAACCCACCCACTATATGCGCATAGGCATATAGCATCTTAGCACACCACAAACTCATGGCCTACAACCCCACATAGTAAGCCACCACCATACACGTGTGGGCATTTGAATAATCTTTTATTTTAGGGTAAATTGCAAATTACACCCCTAAAGTTTGGGAGTGATTAGATTTGACACCCTAAAGTTTCAGAATTTGGATTTTACCCCCTGAAGTTTGGTGATGTTTGAATTTGACACCCTGATGTTTCAGAATTTGGATTTTATCCCCTACATTTTAGGATTGTTTGGATTTTACTCCCTAAAGTTTTAGGGTGTTTAGATTTTACACCTTAAAATTTTAGAATTTGGGGGTGTAAAATCCAAATAATCCTAAACTTTAGGGGTAAGATCTAAGTTCTGAAACATCAGGATGTAAAATCTAAACACCCTAAACTTCAGGGGGAAAATCCAAATTTTGAAACTTCAAGGTGTAAAATCCAATCACCCCCAAACTTTAGGGGTGTAATTTGCAATTTACCCTTTATTTTAGCAATTATTATAAATTATCACACCAATTGATAATTTGACCTATATCATATTAAAACATTCGTATTATAATGATACTAATTTATTTAACCAGGTGATAAATTAATTTTTATTTGTGCAAGTTTAGACTTTAAATCCAAAAACTTAATTAGTATTTTTGCATCTCAAAAAATAACATAAAAATAAATTTTAAATAAAAATAAAAAATTAATAAATATTATTTAATAAATATTTAAATATAAAAAAATGACATCACTTAAAATTTTTGCGCCCAAAAATTGTTGAACCGGCCTGGTAACCAAATATTTTATCTTGCCTTACATCGTTGTCATTTTAAATTTAAATTTGGGCTAGTTTTATTTTTTACCAAAAAATCACCGCCATTGACCATAAACAGAAATGATGATGAAGGTGTGTGGCAGTATTGGGTGGGCATAGTTGAGATTTTGGCTTGATTTGAAGTTCCACATCTCCTCATCTATATACATATAATCTTAAAACATAACCTCCCCCATATATAGTGAAAGCTCGAAAATGTGTTGAAAACACAAGAGCAATTTAGCCCCCCAATTAAACTAACAGCTTGATAGATTTTACACTAACTTAAGACTAAGTGCAGAATAGTGTAAAAGTGAGCGGATAAACAAATAAGCTACTCTAATCCATAAACTAAGCAACACAGCAGTATAATGGAATAAACAAGAGTATGGAAGAAGGATGCAAACACAGAAAACACCGAGACGTGTTCTGAAGAGGAAACCGAAGAACTCGGCGAAAACCTCTCCGCCGCCCTCCAAGCGAAAATCGATCCACTAGACAATCAGTTGGGATACATGGGTTAGCAAGAGACCCTTCAAGCCTAATATACCCAATGTATCTAAGCCCTCCAAGCTCCTACTCCAACAAGGCTTCTCGGAACCGTATCTTGTTTAGCACCTTGGATCTCGCAACAAGCTCCATGTTGCATCTGTCATTTCAGGCTTCTTCCAATGCTTCCAACAACACCAAAACATCACACAGCACTCTTAGAGGGTGTGGTAAGTGTTTGGGCTATCAACCTCTCAATGGTGTGGAAATGGAGAGGGAAGGGTTGAGGAGATACCACAAGCAAGTGTATAGAGAAAGGTGGGGATGACAATCTCTAATTCACAATGTGTTTGGCTAGGGTTTTCTCTCTGAAGCATTCCTCAACAATTATGGGTAAAGAGGGTATATATAGGATAGGCACAGAAAGTGTGAGTCATTCAGTACAGGCTGGCAGAACAGATAGCCTCGAGGGTGTCTCGTGGGAAGGCCTTACCCGCAAGATACTCGTGAGACAAGCTGTCTTCACCTGGCCTGACTCTTCACATTCTAGCATGTGCAAGGCACATGTTTCACTTCGCAGGAAGCTAGGTCGCGACATACTCGCAGAATTTTTCAGCCTCCAAATGCTTGAGTCTTCACACTCTCTCTCTATCACACAACCCTTACAACAAATCCTACAATATATACAGGGTATAAACGATTGATAATAATTACAATCAAATTTGGCACGAAATAAAAGCCAACAAAATAAAATA
>NW_027070238.1:279433-293883 GCF_002906115.3 Quercus suber
CCACTTTTCTTCATCTTCAAAAATTTGCGGAAGTTTTTCGCAAGAAATGCTACTTCCTTCTCCACTCCATCTTCTTCGGAGGAATTATCCATTCTTTCGGTAATGGTTTTAAGAGCAAGCGATTTACTCATCTTATGGGAAGGTATTCCCAGCTCATATGTTTGGAGAGACCCAATTAGTTCTTGGATTTTGATCTCATCCAAGTCTTTACTCTCTTCTATGACTGTAACTTTTGCTCTAAAACTTTCAGGCAAGGACCTCAATATTTTTCTCACCACCTTAGTATCTTCAATCTTCTCCCCAAGATTGAGTTTAGCAATTACAATTTCATTGAGCTTCCCATAGAATAAATCAAACAGTTCATCATCACCCATCTTGAGCTCTTCAAATTTGGTGGTAAGCATTTGAAGCTTTGTGTCCTTCACTTTCTTTGTACCTTCATAGGTGGTCTCCAAAATCTCCCAAGCTCATTTGGCTACTGTCATATGAGAAATTTTGTGGAATTCATCAGGAGACACAACACAAAAAATAGCATTTAAAACTTTACTATTAGCATTAGCTGCTGCGAGAGCTGCCTTATCCCAAGTGGACTTAGGATCCTCCGGCTTAGTCCAACCTATCTCAACTGCATCCCAAACGGTATCTTCTATAGAGCATAAAAATTCTCTCATTCTGACCTTCCAGAAAGCATAGTTGTTCCCATAAAAAAATGGTGGAACAGTGAGCGATTGAGACCGATCCATCTCAAAAAGGGTCAAGGATCACACTCAGGTATTCAAACCACAGCGAGTGTACTCGCTCTAATACCAATTGAAAGCTCGAAAATGTGTTGAAAACACAAGAGCAATTTAGTCCCCCCAATTAAACTAACAGCTCGATAGATTTTACACTAACTTAAGACTAAGTGCAGAATAGTGTAAAAGTGAGCGGATAAACAAATAAGCTACTCTAATCCACAAACTAAGCAACACAGCAGTATAATGGAATAACAAGAGTATGGAAGAAGGATGCAAACACAGAAAACACCGAGACGTGTTCTTGAAGAGGAAACCGAAGAACTCGGCGAAAACCTCTCCGCCGCCCTCCAAGCGAAAATCGATCCACTAGACAATCAGTTGGGATACATGGGTTAGCAAGAGACCCTTCAAGCCTAATATACCCAATGTATCTAAGCCCTCCAAGCTCCTACTCCAACAAGGCTTCTCGGAACCGTATCTTGTTTAGCACCTTGGATCTCGCAACAAGCTCCATGTTGCATCTGTCATTTCAGGCTTCTTCCAATGCTTCCCAACAACACCAAAACATCACACAGCACTCTTAGAGGGTGTGGTAAGTGTTTGGGCTATCAACCTCTCAATGGTGTGGAAATGGAGAGGGAAGGGTTGAGGAGATACCACAAGCAAGTGTATAGAGAAAGGTGGGGATGACAATCTCTAATTCACAATGTGTTTGGCTAGGGTTTTTCTCTCTGAAGCATTCCTCAACAATTATGGGTAAAGAGGGTATATATAGGATAGGCACAGAAAGTGTGAGTCATTCAGTACAGGCTGGCAGAACAGATAGCCTCGAGGGTGTCTCGTGGGAAGGCCTTACCCGCAAGATACTCGTGAGACATAGCTGTCTTCACCTGGCCTGACTCTTCACATTCTAGCATGTGCAAGGCACATGTTTCACTTCGCAGGAAGCTAGGTCGCGACATACTCGCAAGAATTTTTCAGCCTCCAAATGCTTGAGTCTTCACACTCTCTCTCTATCACACAACCCTTACAACAAATCCTACAATATATACAGGGTATAAACGATTGATAATAATTACAATCAAATTTGGCACGAAATAAAAGCCAACAAAATACATAGTTGTAAATAACAACTTTACATATAGTTAATACAATTCCTAACGGTTAAGAAACATAACTCATATAAGTCAAATGCCAAATTACAAGACACACATAAAATGACAATAAATAAAAAAATTATTTTTACAAAAATGATCCAAACTTCAAAAATAGAACTCACAAGAAAAATGCAAATTACAAGTCACACGTAATATGACTTGACAAATACAGAGCTTATTTTCAAACAAAGCTAAATTAACAAAGATGATCACTTTTTAAAATGACTTTTACTTTTCTAATGTTTGCCTCTTGAATGGTTACATGAAAATGGCATACACCAATTTATTGCACCACACCATATTTTAATTTATCAAATGATACCTAGTCAAATAATGCATATCACACCACACCATATTTTAATTTATCAAATTATACCTAGTCAAATTATGCATATATTGAGCATGAAGGGAGGAGTGAGATAGACTTCAAGTGGGGTAACTTTTTGGTTTGTAAGTCCACCTTTCTCTGTCATGTCCACAGGTTCATCTGATGGGCTTGAAATTTCAAAAGCATTCAACAAAGTAGCAAGTGTGAGTTGTGTAACTTGCAAGGCAAATGAGATCCCAGGGCACATTCTTCTACCACTACCAAATGGTATCAATTCAAAATTTTGGCCTCTAACATCAACATCCTTGTGAGTTGTAAGAAATCTTTCAGGTCAAAATTCACACGTAATATGACTTGACAAATACAGAGCTTATTTTCAAACAAAGCTACATTAACAAAGATGATCATTTTTTAAAATGACTTTTACTTTTCTAATGTTTGCCTCTTGAATGGTTACATGAAAATGGCTTACATCAATTTATTGCACGACACCATATCTTAATTTATCAAATGATACCTAGTCAAATTATACATATCGCACCACACCATATTTTATTATACCTAGTCAAATTATGCATATACTTGAGCATGAAGGCGAGGAGTGAGATAAACTTCAAGTGGGGTAGCTCTGGGGTTTGTAAGTCCACCTTTCTCTGTCATGTCCACAGGTTCATTTGATGGGCTTGAAATTTCAAAAGCATGCAACAAAGTAGCAAGTGTGAGTTGCGTAACTTGCAAGGCAAATGAGATCCCAGGGCACATTCTTCTACCACTACCAAATGGTATCAATTCAAAATTTTGGCCTCTAACATCAACATCCTTGTGAGTTGTAAGAAATCTTTCAGGTCGAAATTCACTAGGATCCACCCACACATTTGGGTCTCGATGGAGTTTTGGAAGATTAACAATAAGTCGTGTGCCAGCTGGGACGTGGTAACCGACCAAAGTACAGTCTTCCATTGACTCGTGTGGCACTAGGAGTGGTGCAGCAGGGTATAAACGCATTGTTTCTTTGAGGATAGCTTGGAGATATACCAAATTTTTCATATCTGATTCTTTCACTTGCCTTTCTCTACCGATATGGATGTCTAATTCTTCTTGAGCTTTTGTTAAGGTCTCACGGTTGTTGAGAAGTAAAGAGAGAGCCCATGTCAATGTTATTGTTGATGTGTCTGAAGCCGCTAAGATAAGGGCCTACAAAAGTAACATAATATGAATTGGTTAGAATGTTAGATGGTCGACTAAAGCTTTAAGATTTCTAGCCATGGTCCAAGAATCTTTAGTAGCAGCAAGAATTCAGATTGCATTAAGAATTCAAAACTTGTGCTATTTGATTATATATGGCTTAATATTCGACAAGAAAATGATATGCCTTCAAGTTCAGGATTTAAATAAACCATTATGCACAAGATAATTATCATGAAATTTTTTGAACATTTTAATTCTGTAAAATGAAGTTCTAGCGTTGAATTTTATGTGAGACATGGGAAATACAAATATTCTATACCACTTTTTGTGTTGTACTTTATGCTCCTTTAATTGTGGTATGCCATGTGTTTGATTTTATTTTATTTCATTTATAACTTCAATTATTTTATAAAATTAAAAAATATAAAAACAATATATGACAAGTTGTGATTCGTAAAATATAAAGTGAAATACAAAAAGTACTATAGAGAATTTGTATTTCTACATGGGTCATGCATGTGTTCATCTATCTAAGAAATTTAATTGTTACTCTACAAAGTTAATGGATCAACTCTACAAATTCAATAGAGTAGTGTTTATTACACAAATTATTTTATACAATTTTACAAACACACAAAAAAAAGGTTATAATTTCAGTTTTTTTTTTTTTTTTTCACGTGTTAAAAGTTGTGTAAAATAACTTGTGTTTAACAAGTTAACCTAATTGAATATATGTAGCAAATGGGATTTTCGAAATATATTATACTATGTGTGAATTAATAGGGTTATCAAAAGCTTACCAGGCATGTAGCTTTCACGATTGTATCAACATCATAATTGGAAGTCTCATCAGTGACAATGGATAGCATTACATCCATAAAATCTTGGTGTTCCTTCACCCCACCAGAAATTTTCCTCTGCTTATGCTCCTCCAGCCATTCTTTAGTCACATCATCCAATTCTTTTGCAGTTTTCTTCATGGCTTTCTCGCTTCCCCCCACATCTAACCACCTTAGATATGGAAGTGCATCTGAGACCACAAACTCTCCACTCAAATCCATAAACTTTCTCAATGCCTTTCGACACTGATCATTTTTATCATTCTCAACCTTGGTTGTAGCCTTACCAAATCGTTGTCCTACAACCATCCTGCATATTATGCTTAGGGCTGTGCACTCTAGCCATCTCTCCATCTCCAGTAACACCTTGTTGTTCTTGACCAATAGCTCATGTATCTCTTTTATAGAATCATTTACCTCAGCCTCTCGAATGTGTTTGAGCATTTCAAGGCGGTGGTTTGAGAGGACCTCTAGCGTGACCATTTTTCTCACTTGGCGCCAGAAGGGACCATAAGGGCTGAACCCAATCATAGCATTGTTGTAGCCCAAGATTTCTAGAGCTAAACCTTTAGGACGGTTGGCAAAGGCTTTGTCATTGGTAGTAAAACACTCTTTGGCTATCTCCCAACTGCTTACTATTATTGTTCGATGCACACCCATCCAAATTGTGAAGATTGGTCCATACTTTTCAGCCATGTTACCCAAGGCTATATGAGCTGGTTGTGACCTTCCTAACTGGTGGAGGTGGCCAATCAAAGGCCAAGCCCCACCAGCTTCAGGTAGAACTGATCTTTGTTTAGTAGCAGTTCTTTGAACTCTTCTTGATATCCATATTAGAAAGAATATGAACATGAAAATGGTGAATATGCTAGCCATAGAATTTGTGAAGAATGGGCAGGAGAAGAGCATGGTTGATGTTTTTGGTGAGTGACTGTTGCGCGGATTGGGTGAAATAAATCTGTTTACACAAGGTTAAGAGAGAGAGAAAATAATATGACACAAGGAATTTACGTGGTTCGGCAATATGCCTACGTCCACGGGAGGCGACAGAATAATTTCACTATAGTTTGGAGATTACAACAATGACTTTTAAGCACTCTCACACAAACCCAAATATCAAATACACCCTTGGTTCTTTCACAAACAAATAGAGAACACCCTTTTGTTTTTAGGCAAATTGCAAGACTCAACTTCCTAGCTCTGGTGCACACACACAGAAGAAGTTATTTGCTATCTCCCTAGCTCACACTTGCATCTTTTCCACTCTGCTCCACACATATTGTATTTATAGGCAATCCTTCAGTCGAAATCTTCTCCTTTAGAGCACACTAGAGACTTCTACATTAGGAAAGTCAACAATAGTGGCTATCATTTCATGAAACATCCAATTGAATCATATATTTCGGCTAGACCAAAAGAATGCATGAATACTTGTTCAAGTTGCATTCTTCCTTGCCATTTCTTGATGTTTCATGCATGCAAGAAGTCATAAATTTCGGCCAATAGATGAAGTTTGTAGAACGTTCAAGACTTCTATCAAAGAAGTCAATAATTGTGGCTATGCATCCATGCAATATTTCTTGAAACTTCTTTGCATTTCTTCATCTACAAAAATCATTCAATTTCTTGCAACTTCCATATGGTTTGATATTTAATTGTCAAGCCACCAATGTTGACAATTCAAGCCATTTTATTTGACAATTCAAGCCATTCTAACAGTGACAATTAATGGTTTTGTGGAAAAATATATATAGCCCAAACTTAGTAAGGAGGTGGTTCTTACAAGATACGTGCAAGCAAGCTGAAAAATAAATTTGGGTTGTCATTTTACATCTTCGTACCCAAGGATTTTCTCGTCTTATCTCGATGTCATTTTACTTTGCAAATCCGGCCTAATTTTAGTATTTTACCACAAATCCAAAAGCAGAAACATTGATGGGAAAGGATCTTTGCATTAAAATCCTTCATTTTTCTCTAATTTTAATTCCGACACATATAAGATACGTGATATTTAAAAAATCAATGGTGTTAAAAGATTCATATAAATCATACAAAATCAAATAAATGTTATCTGTCTTACATCTATCTAAAAATTAAAGAGATTTAGAAGATTTAAGTTGGAGTAATCTTATTCTATCAAGTTATTGTTTGTTTGACTCGATTATAGCTTATATAGCTTATAGTCAGTGGTGGCTCCACATGCAAGCCAGGATGGTCACAAGATCACCTTGACTTGTAAAAAAAAATGTATATATACACTTGCTAAAAAAAAAAAAAAACTAAACTAACTTATTGTGATCACTCTAATAAAAATGTTGAACACCCTAACTTGGGAATTACAAAAATTTGGGTTTAACAAAAATAAGAGTAATATTTCACAACAAATTCAATGTAGTAAGTTGTTATATTATAATTTGGGCTTTCTTCTCCATCATCAATCTAGTTAGCCTAACCCAAATAACAATTATTCAACCTAAAAAATTATTAAAAACAATAAAATATTCACAATGGTTATTGTATTTTAGCAAAAAAAAAAAAAAAAAAAAAAAAACTATTTTACCACCAAAGAACAAAAAAATTATGTGATCTTAGAGAAGTTAAAGCTAAATTTTTTGCAATTATAGTAAATTGATATAAATACCAGTTGATTGTAGGAAGTTGGTAAAAATAAAGTACAATATTTTCTTAAGATTATATCTCTTCCTTAAATTAAAAAATTCATATTTTCTCTCTTCTTTAATATTTTAATGAGTTGTTTATATTATTTTAAATGAAGTGAAATTTTTTTTTGATAATGGTTGTATTTTAAAGTGAAGTGGTAAAATAGATAAAATAGTTTTTTAAGATTCTAAAAGCAAAATATTTAACACCATTATTGTGAATGCTTTAACTTTCCAAAAAAAAAAAAATTATTATAATTATAGCCAGCCTAGTATTAAAAAAAAAAAAAATATATATATATATATATATATATTTGTTTTTGTCATTATTGATAAATAATTACATTTTAATATATTTAAAAACAATAATTTTATGTATTTATAATTTTTTAATACTATGTAAACGTCTATTTGAATTCACTTTTTCTTTTTATACTTCAACCCCGTTAACTTAAAAACATGAGTACATCTTCAATAGTTGATGGCATTATGTCATGTCTGTCAATTACAAAAAGTCTAGTTATTTGTCCTTGTTCGGAATGAACTCTATCGGTTCAACACCTTGGGATATGACTTTTATGGCATTGTCCATCTCCAATAGTTGATGGCATTATGTGAGGGTTTGGATACAGAGGCACGGCGCGTTTCCTTTATGCGTTTTCTCTTTTTTTTTTTTTTCTTGTCGTAGCTGTTGACTTTGGGGGACAAAATTTACTGTTTATGCACTGTTTACGCACTGCCAATATTTAATAATAAAAGTGGGTCCCACAACACTATTCACACATTTAAAAATTATTTTGCTACAGTATTTTTAGCAACAATCAATTTTTAACAACTTTCAGCAATAATAAGTGCTATTTAAATAGACCCTATGTCATATCTGTCAATTACAAAAAGTCTAGTTATTTGTCCTTGTTCGTAATGAACTCTATCGGTTCAACACCTTGGGATGTGACTTTTATGGCATTGTCCATCTCCAATAGTTGATGGCATTATGTCATGTCTGTCAATTACAAAAAGTCTAGTTATTTGTCCTTGTTTGCAATGAGCTCTATCGGTTCAACACTTTGGGATATGACTTTTATGGCATTGTCCATCTCCAATAGTTGATGGCATTATGTCATGTCTGTCAATTACAAAAAGTCTAGTTATTTGTCCTTGTTCGGAATGAACTCTATTGGTTCAACACCTTGGGATGTGACTTTTATGGCATTGTCCATCTCCAGTAGTTGATGGCATTATGTCATGTCTGTCAATTACAATTCGGAATGAACTCTATTGGTTCAACACCTTGGGATATGATTTTTTTAGCAGTGTTTGCGGTCCTTCCTCAATGCCACAAAGTGAAGGTCACTGATACTTTGTATTATTCTTTGATAATTATTTTTAATATATGTGGTATTTTTCCTGTTCTTTCAACTCTAACGTATTTGACACCTTCTTAATTTCCAAGCTTGCTTGAGAAAGAGATGAGAGAATAAGGCCATGTAAATTCTAAGGAGAGAAAATAATTAAGGAAAAGGTGGGGCCAAATAGTTAGTTCAATCATATTATGTAAAACACGACTTTTATTATATAGTATATTAATATTATACACGCGTAATGCAAAGATAAATTTAAATACATATATAATCCAAGAAAAGGTAATTGAATTTAAAGAATAAAATAGATTATTTTTTACATTAAAAAAATTCAAGTTACATGGGGCAAATCATGTAAAACTAAATTATTATTGAAAACAAAATTTATAATATTTAATAATAAAAATAAATAATGAAAAAAAAAACTTTTGAAAATCTTTGTATTTTGTTTTAATCAAAATAGTATTGTGAATCTCAAAAATTGTTAGTAGAGTTTTACTTAGAGCAATATGTTTGTTATTTTATTGCATTTGTTGCATGTCACTTGGTGTAAAGAGAGTATAGTTACTTAGATTAGGCTAGAGTAGAATTTCTATCTTGTAAAAAAAAAAAAAAAAAAAAAATCCTTAATCCAATCACGGTTTGCAATACCTAACTTTTATTATATAGTATATCTATATATATATATATATATCATATACTATATGTAATAGCAGAAACCTTTTCTTGCAATTAAGGAGGTGCTGCCATGTAGGAAAAATTCCCATCTAAAATTCAACTACGTATAAGTAGCTATAAAATATATTGTTTCACAACTTTAACACCGTTTGACAGTCTTATGTATTAAAAAAAAAAAAAGAAAAAAAAACCGGTTAAAATAAAATAAAAATGGCTTGCAACTAAAACAAAACTAGTGATATAGAGAAAGGGAAGGAGAAAAAAAAAAAGAAAAAAGAAAAAAAAAAAAGCTTGCGATATAGAGGAGACAGAGTTCGTACGACCGGCCATCACCATTAAAATTCAGCCATGTTCACCATTAAAAGGATAAATTATACCGTTTCACATTAAAACATTGTCTAGTAGTTTCTTCGTATATAAATAAAAAATAACCAGTTAAAATACGGGATTTGTAATGCTCCCAAAAAAACTTGCGATAGAGAGAGAGGGGA
This sequence comes from Quercus suber, assembly GCF_002906115.3. NCBI lineage: Eukaryota > Viridiplantae > Streptophyta > Magnoliopsida > Fagales > Fagaceae > Quercus > Quercus suber. The sequence continues at coordinate 288,873 of NW_027070238.1, forward strand.
AAAAAAAAAAACTCATGATAACTGTCCATTTCTTGCCTAATGTATAACTGGAATGGAAAGCAAATAAAGAAAGAAAAATCTGCCACCATCAGAAAGATAGGCCGTGTACGGTGATAACTGTAAAGTTTTTGTNCCATCTCCAATAGTTGATGGCATTATGTCATGTCTGTCAATTACAAAAAGTCTAGTTATTTGTCCTTGTTTGCAATGAACTCTATCGGTTCAACAATTACAAAAAGTCTAGTTATTTGTCCTTGTTTGCAATGAACTCTATCGGTTCAACACCTTGGGATGTGACTTTTATGGCATTGTCCATCTCCAATAGTTGATGGCATTATGTCATGTCTGTCAATAACAAAAAGTCTAGTTATTTGTCCTTGTTTGCAATGAACTCTATCGGTTCAACACTTTGGGATATGACTTTTATGGCATTGTCCATCTCCAATAGTTGATGGCATTATGTCATGTCTGTCAATTACAAAAAGTCTAGTTATTTGTCCTTGTTCGGAATGAACTCTATTGGTTCAACACCTTGGGATGTGACTTTTATGGCATTGTCCATCTCCAGTAGTTGATGGCATTATGTCATGTCTGTCAATTACAATTCGGAATGAACTCTATTGGTTCAACACCTTGGGATATGATTTTTTTAGCAGTGTTTGCGGTCCTTCCTCAATGCCACAAAGTGAAGGTCACTGATACTTTGTATTATTCTTTGATAATTATTTTTAATATATGTGGTATTTTTCCTGTTCTTTCAACTCTAACGTATTTGACACCTTCTTAATTTCCAAGCTTGCTTGAGAAAGAGATGAGAGAATAAAGGCCATGTAAATTCTAAGGAGAGAAAATAATTAAGGAAAAGGTCGGGGCCAAATAGTTAGTTCAATCATATTATGTAAAACACGACTTTTATTATATAGTATATTAATATTATACACGCGTAATGCAAAGATAAATTAAATACATATATAATCCAAGAAAAGGTAATTGAATTTAAAGAATAAAATAGATTATTTTTTACATTAAAAAAATTCAAGTTACATGGGGCAAATCATGTAAAACTAAATTATTATTGAAAACAAAATTTATAATATTTAATAATAAAAATAAATAATGAAAAAAAAAACTTTTGAAAATCTTTGTATTTTGTTTTAATCAAAATAGTATTGTGAATCTCAAAAATTGTTAGTAGAGTTTTACTTAGAGCAATATGTTTGTTATTTTATTGCATTTGTTGCATGTCACTTGGTGTAAAGAGAGTATAGTTACTTAGATTAGGCTAGAGTAGAATTTCTATCTTGTAAAAAAAAAAAAAAAAAAAAAATCCTTAATCCAATCACGGTTTGCAATACCTAACTTTTATTATATAGTATATTGGTGTATTGGGAATCTATATATTATATATATCATATACTATATGTAATAGCAGAAACCTTTTCTTGCAATTAAGGAGGTGCTGCCATGTAGGAAAAATTCTCATCTAAAATTCAACTACGTATAAGTAGCTATAAAATATATTGTTTCACAACTTTAACACCGTTTGACAGTCGTTATGTATTAAAAATAAAAAAAAAGAAAAAAAAACCGGTTAAAATAAAATAAAAATGGCTTGCAACTAAAACAAAACTAGTGATATAGAGAAAGGGAAGGAGAAAAAAAAAAAGAAAAAAAGAAAAAAAAAAAAGCTTGCGATATAGAGGAGACAGAGTTCGTACGACCGGCCATCACCATTAAAATTCAGCCATGTTCACCATTAAAAGGATAAATTATACCGTTTCACATTAAAACATTGTCTAGTAGTTTCTTCGTATATAAATAAAAAATAACCAGTTAAAATACGGGATTTGTAATGCTCCAAAAAAACTTGCGATAGAGAGAGAGGGGAAAAAAAAAAAAACTCATGATAACTGTCCATTTCTTGCCTAATGTATAACTGGAATGGAAAGCAAATAAAGAAAGAAAAATCTGCCACCATCAGAAAGATAGGCCGTGTACGGTGATAACTAGTAAAGTTTTTGTTTTTGTTTTTGTTTTTTACCTTTTCATTTTCAAATCTGGGAATTGAATATAATTTAGGTTTGAATTGGTTGGATTGGTTTAGATTTAGATTTTTTAATAATTTACTCATACGCTGCACATAACCTATCCCCTCTCTCATCTGTCTTTCTTCTTGTTGCCACTCTCTAATACGCAAACCCAAATCGTAAAATAGAGTTCGTAAGAGGGATAATCGTTCCGATACAAACCAAAAGAAAAAAAGACTGGGATAAAGAGAGGGAGTTCAACGCCTTCGACTAGGTTCCTATTCATTCTCCAACTTTTTCCCCACAAATTAGATCTGTTATATGTTTCAAAATTTTACAATTACAGTTGGGTTTGGTTCCAGAAATTAGGGTTAAGAAATTTGAAATTCTGATATGTGAGTATATTTTTTATATATTTTTAGTAATGGTTTTGTTTAAATTCGCCTCTTTTGGATTTAAAATATTCAATTTCTTTTTTAATTTTTGTGGCAAGTGAATTATTAAGTGCAAAAATCGAAGCGTCTACATCCAATTAGATTCTATATCATGTCTAATTTTGCGCCATGTGTCTCATCTAATTTTTAAATTTGTGTGTCAAGTGAATTATTAGGTGCAAATATCAAAGAATCTAAATTCAATTAGATTCTAAATTGAATTTTAATTGAAGTTCAATTTTGTGCCATGTGTCCCATCTAATTTTTTTTTTTTTTTTAAATTTTGTGGCAAGTAAATTATTGGATACAAAAACTGAAAAGTCTAGATCCAATTAGATTCTAAATCATATATATATATATATATATATATAATGAGAAATCATTACACATTTTATAAATTCATGACTTAAAAAATGTGTAAGTTGTAGTTCTTAAACCAAGCTTAATTTTATTGGTTTTAAATGTACCCAAGCATATGCATAGGGTTATACACTAGTTTTTAATAGTTCAAAAGACCATGGCCCCCTTAAAGTGTAATTTTATTTTTTAAACAATATATAGAGATATATAAAATTCAAAGGTTAGGATGAAAAAAAAAACACTATTCTCCCCCTTCCCCTCCCAAAACTTTAAAATTAAAACTTGATCCAAAGAACCCAAAAAATAAATCGATCACATAACCCATTCCTATGTCCAATGGTCCTTTCCAAAACAAAAACATATTTTTACATAACAAATCTCTAAGTGTTACTAATATCAATTTACTTGATATATATATATATATATATAAGCAATGTTACATGTTTTATATGTTTTTAACATGCATGTCAATTTACATGTCAATCTTATGTAATTTATAGATCCATAAACTCACATTTTATACATTATTTTAAACTACAAAAACTTGAATTTAAACAATTGATTGATAACATAGTTATTAATCTTTGATTATTTTTAAATTTTGTAAGCATGAAGAATATAAAAAGATAATGTAATTCAGCGGTTAATTTATCAAAATTCACATCTAATTAAAAATATTAGGTGGTGTAAAAATTACATGAAGTTACACAATGTGTAACTTGAATCCAACCATATATATATATATATATATATATAATGACCTTTGGTTATTTGGTAGGCAAAATTCAAATCTACCTTTTTTTTTTTTTTTTTTTTTTGAGAAATAATTTCGAATCTGCCTAAATGATTCATTTGAATGGAAATATGATAAAAGGATATTAGACATATTAGAGCATATAATATTATAATGTTGAGGTTAAGGAGTTTCAAGCTTTTGTTTGTGCCTTCTCAAAAAAAAAAAAAAAAAAAAAAGAGCTTTTGTTTGTGTATTTTGGTCTTTTTAAGTTACGAGAATATTAGACATACAACTAGATACGATAAGATATACAACATCTATCTAACTCATACTGATAGATTAGGTAAGAAAATATCTCCTCAGTTTTTCCCTTTTTGTTTTTCTTTTTTGTTTTGTTTTTTTTGTTTTTTTTTGTTTGTTTTTTTTTGTTTTTTGTTTTTGTTTTTTTTTTCATTATTTTCTTCTCCATTATTAGACGGTGTAAAGCACCATTGATTGTTTAACGATATACTAGCAAGTAGCAATCACAATCTTATCGTCAAAATTTTCTATGGAAAACACAATAGAAAGGATTCTACGATAAAGAGCAATTAAATTAGTCTCTATATATATATATATATATATATATATATATATGGGGGAGGAAACTTAGTCTCAAACCCCAAGAAGGAGTTGTCCTCTTCAGAAATGATGTTGAGTCTTAGGCTCCCAGTAGTGGTACACTCATGTCTTAGGCTCAAGCTTATAAGGCATGGGTGGGGGGCATCTCTCCCCGATGTGAGATTGAGCAAAACCTTGAGGATTAAGTCTTAACACCATTTCTAAAAAGGACAATTCCTTCTTGGGGTCTGAGACTAAGTTTCCTCCTATAATATATATATATATATGTGTGTGTGTGTGTGGTTTTGAGATAAAAATTTATTTATTTTTTGTATTTTAGTCAATCACTTTTTAAACAATTTTATTGATGGTGAACTAAAAATTGGACTATCTCCAGTTCGTCCATAGAGTCGTCCAGGACCAAGAAGGTTAACCCAACATAGGAAGGCCATCCACTGTGGGGAGGTCATCCGTGTGTATGAAGGTCGTCCATCAGGGAAGCAGTCAGACGACCTCTCAACACTTAGAAAATTTTCAGAATGGATTTATGTACAAAAACTTATGATTCGGACCACGTTCTACTATTTATAAGTATGATGAAAATCCTTATTCATTGCTATAACTTCCCACTAAATTCTTAACTTCAAATGGTTGCTGTAGAGGATAAGATTGAAGCTTCTAACTTCTATAACAATTGTGGAAGTTAAGTTTGAACCTTCTAACTTCCGTACTCGTTGAGGAAGTTACTAAATAAGTAACCACTCCAAAGCTCACTATATAAGGACTCATCCACATTAAATGAAAGTAAGTTTCCATTGCTCCTAAAGTTGGAATTCTTGAGTTCTAAAAGAAAA
>NW_027070239.1:0-21442 GCF_002906115.3 Quercus suber
ACTTGTGGCAAGAAGCGGCACTGATGTGCGAGCAGTGGCGTCCCTCGAGCGTCGCTGCGTCAGGCCACGTCGAACGCGGTGTGGCTCCTCTAGCCTGCGTTGTGCTTCCCAGGACAATACTGGACATACTGGCGAATATCGGGCATCTTGGCTGAAAACATGAATCGGCCGATACAGAAAACAATAAGAAAAAAGAAAAAAAAAGTAGTGACAGACAACCCACTTTGCTCCGTGCCATAGCCTCTAGATCCCGTCACTCCCCTTCTTTTCTGGTCATTTTTTCTTTTAGTTCATACATCTCTTTGATTTTGCCGATGTTGCTTCGTCTTCCTCTTCTGTTTTGTGGTCTCAGATCTATTTTTCTTTACCTTCTCTTTGTCTCTTTGTTTCTTGGGTTTCAAGACTCTGACTCTTATGTGAACAAAGTGTTTGAAATTCAAAGCATTTACTTTAATGTTTGGTTTGCTGTTATCAACAAAAAAAGCAACTTTTGTGTGTTTTTTATATTATTATTATTATTAATTAAGGCCCTTTAGATAATGTTGTTTTAGTAACATTGTTTAAGTATTGTGAAAATACATATGGGTAAAAAGTGTTGTGAAAATAGGTGTTTGTTGTTTAAATAATAAAAATTGTTGTTTAAATAACACAACCAAATAGCCCCTAAGTTGTACAACACGCCAGCAACTTTGAGTTATTGAGCTAATTATATAGTGGTAAACCCAGAACCGTACACGGTATTGATCGGTACCAAAATATATCGTTCCACTAGCCAAATCGTATGGCCTCCAGTACGAGATTGATTTCCTTAATTGAACCCCAACCCTTACCCCTCTTACACCCTATATAAACTTTGTACCTGTGGAATGAATATCATGCCATAATATTTTTCTTAAAGATGTAGGAACTCCAAAGTACATTTTATTAAGTCAATAGACGAACTATCAATATTATTAAGTCAACTTTTTATAGAGTGTACATTTTAATTGTTTTTGAACATGAAAATTATGTATTGCATGATGTTGATCCATTATTATTCATTCCTAAAAGGTTCTTGTACGGGGCACAACTCCCCAAAGGCTGCTGTGTTCGTAAGATCCAATGTATTGGTGCCACATATATGAGGCTTTAACCTTGTTGGGCATTGGGCCTTGGGCCTTGGGACCTTGTGTACGCATATGAGTTCTATTGGGCTCATAGCCTTGGCCCAAATAAGCCTTGGTGCCCTTCCAAAACTCAAAGACCACAATGATAACATTATGTCACGAACTGCAAATGTGATTTCCTGCCGATCAACTTTAACCTAGCCGAGAAGTGTAAATCTCCCGAGAAGGTGGATTTATAGATGCTTGGTATTGCCTTAGGAAGTAACGTCCCCAAGAAGATCTCCTGAAGTGGGGAGCCAGTTCCAATGCCACTCTCACCACACCCTACTCCCAATTAAACATCCTATACCACTAACCATAAGAGTAATCATAACTCTCCACTAATTATAAGGCTATAAATAAGAGAAGCTAGAGAGAAAAATGGGTTGTTGAAGGAGGCATCAAGAAACTAAGAATATAGAGAGAAGGAAAACGTGAAACTAGTGTAGGAGTATTAGTATAGAAAGAGTAAAACAGTTCAGAGGGAGAGGCAATTAAGTTGGGTCTCTACGCTGAGAACGCACCAAAGTAGGAAATCCTAAACCACTTCATAAATAAGTTGTGAGCCCAAGTGAGGTCCAGCATAATAACCTCATTTTTGGCAGCACAATTGGGCTGTCTATGGAGATCTCCTAGAAAGCTGTGGTCAAGTTGAGACTCAAGCTTAGGAAATGTTGGGAGACATTCCGAGGGGTTCTAAGGGCTCGGTGGATCTTCTGGGGATTGACATGGCGAGAACGAAGGCAAAAGAGGCGTGAAGATAGGGAGTGCGACTAGGAGGAAGATCGGTCCGTATTGGAGAGGTTCATACCAAACCCACCGACAATGTCGGATGCTTCAGGCACGAGCAATTCAATGAGAGAGATGAGAAACTTGAACGGTTGAAGACTGGTGAGAGATTTGGAGTTGGAGGCAAGGTGTAGGCACCAGAGAAGGGATCGAGATGACCGAGCAGAGGGATCTATGAGTGGGGAAGATCGTCATGGGACCAGATCCAATCGGTCCAGTTCCCACCAACACCGAGATTGTTCATGGGAGTCCCACCGACACCGGGACCATTCACATTCACGGGAGTCCCGTCGATGTCGGGAACGTTCGTGTTTGTGGGAGTATGCAGACCGGGGTTTAGACTCCCCAGAAAAGCAACGGCCTCGTAATGCCACCATGTAGAGCTGCTCGGTCGCCATTCTCAAATGACATTGAACTGGCCCCAATGCCGAGCAGATTTACACGACCATTGTTTAACTCCTATTATGGGAAAATGGACCCGGTAAAGCACGTTATCCATTATATCCAAATGATGTCTTTGCACACTCACAATGACGCGCTGATGTGTAAGGTATTTACCTCAAGCCTCGATCCCACTGCATTGAGATGGTTTAGTGGGTTACGGAAGGGCTCCATTCACAGTTTTGCTGAGTTGATCCAAGAATTCGGTGTCTGGTTTGTAACCTATAGCCGGGTACCACAACTCGTGGACGTGCTACTATCTATGAAAATGAGGGTTGAGGAAACCTTTCGCAGTTATACCAATCTTTACTAGGAGCTTTATAATGAGATAGGTGGGGGGAACGAGAAAATTGTAGTGAACACCTTTAAAATGGGGTTGCCCGAGACTCCGAACTACGGGAGTCATTGACGAGGAAGCCTCCCGAGGGTATGAGATAGCTCATGAGGCATATTGATGAGTATAAACGCCTCGAGGATAATTAGCTACAGAGTAAAGGTAAGGCCTCGTTGGTGAATTATCCTCGACAGGGCAGTTTTCAGCCAACGCCCTGGAAGGATTTAAGAATACAAAAGACGTAGATACAAATGGGGGAGGTGAATGTGGGTTAAAGAGCCGGTTCCCAAGATCGTAGACCAAATTAAGAATGAACCGTACTTCAAATGGCCAAACAAGATGGGGGTGACCCGTCTCGGAGGAACCAGAACTTGTACTGTACTTATCACAAGGATAAGAGGCATACCACCGAGCAATGGGTATTAAAAGATCACTTAGGGCAGCTAGTGAAAGCAGGATATTTAAAGGAATTTGTGGTGGATTCTGGGAACAGAGGTACCAGGCAAGGTGCTCAGCAAAGGGGAAACCCTTTCCCACCTCCATTAGGAGTGATTAAAGTCATCCACGCTGCCCCGAGGGATACAGCTGTGACTATAAGGGGGTGTCGACTGTCGTACCCATAGAAGATTGCCTGATCAAGCAACCCTCCAAAAAAAAAAATGAAGCTTGCTCGAGAGCGCCTCGCTTTTAATGATGATGCGTTGGTAGTGACGGCTCGAATAAATGGTTTCATAGTAAAAAGGGTGATAGTAAACCAGGGAAGTGGGTCGACGTGATGCATCTCGACCTATTCAAAGGGCTTGGATTGAAAAATGAGGACCTCTCAAAGTATGACACGCCTCTAGTCGGGTTTGATGGCAAGATAGTGATTCCTCAAGGGAAATTCTCTCTTACCGTGAATATGGAAGGTATGAAGGTAGTAGTAACATTTATAATGGTTGCCTTTTCTTCGTATATGGTGATTCTGGGAAGGCCATGGATTCATGAATTGGGGTTGTTCCGTCCACCCTACACGTGAAGGTTAAGTTCCGTACCAAGCAAGGCATTACTGTAGTAAGAGGAAACTAACAAGTGGCTAGACATTGCTTGGTCGCAGCAGTTAATTGGAAGAATAAGCGGGCCGATCAGAAGGACTCGATCGAGGAGACCTCATTATAGCAATTACAGGAGCCCCGAGAGGGAATGGTTTTTTTTTTTTTATGACTCGCGCCGACGCGGCTCAAACTCGGGTAGATTTGCACCGACTCGGGTCGTCGTATCAGGCAAAACTGCCGAAACACACCGTGCCGGCGCCAAACAAGAAAATGAAAACAAACAAAAAATGGTTAAAAACTTGTGACTGACTATCTCTTGAGCCAACGAAGATGGAGAGGAAAAATGTTAGATTATGATACCGATGGCCTTAACCCCTTTCTTCTTCTTTGCTTCTTCGTTTTCTTCTTCCTTTTTTTTTTTCGCCAGAGCCCCTACCTTCTGTTCTGTTTCTTTTTTTTTTTTCTTTTTTTTTTCTTTTTTACAGTAAAAAGATAGGATAACTGAATAAGTTAAATGCCTTTGTTAACTTTATTTTGTTTTTTGTGCCTCTCTGACCAAACATGTGAGCCAGCCACATCTTCCTTTTTTTTTTTCTTTTTTTTTTTCTTTTGTAATGGGAAGAAGCTACGCCTATTTTAATATCTGCCATGTATATCATTTAATTTGTTTTTGGGTTGATCAAATATGTGAGCCACTAAGCCACATCTTTTTATTTATTTATTTATTTATGGGATGCCTCATCTATTTTGATACCTCTGTATATAATTCAAGTGTCAAAAACTTTAGTGTACTTATTACTATCTATCTATTTATTTTATTACTATTATTATTATATGAGTTTTTTTATTATATTAAAAAGTATGCTTAGCAATATATTAAAAATATAAATAAAAATATTTTTAATAATTTTATAATTGCCTAGTCCTGTTGCATCTGCACCCACTTTTTTCAAAAATTACCAAGTCCCGCACCCGCACTTGCACTCGCACCTGAGTCCCAAAATGCACTCGTGCTTTATAGGTATTGTCCAGTATAGGTCAGCACTTTGAGCGGTACGAATCAAAGGGATTTCTATACTGGTTAGTTCGTTGGAACGATGAATTCCGGCTGTATGGTATTCATTCTCTTGGTTTGGTTTATACATATACAGTTAGATTAGGCAGCTATCTTATATAAAAAAATTAAAAATAAAACATTAATCAATGTAATGTAATAAAACTTAATTGATAAAAGATAAATGGTAAAGCTTTTGCACTAAACTTTAAGTTAATATCATGTGCATTCTTGGTACGGTGGTCACTCTATAAGTATAAATGTTTGTGGGATATAGGGGGCAAGGGTCGGGTTCAAGTTTCTAGAAAGGAGTTTTACACATATATACACTTAGATTAGGCTAAAGTAAAAATTATATATTGTATAATTTTTTTTAAAGTTATTTAATTAAATATAATCATGTGATTACTTTAATCAATAAATTACATTGCTGAATTTAATTGCCTTTAAAAATGATAATAAAATTTTACTATACATTAAGGAGTCTAATGTTAAACAATTAAAGAAGTGTACATAAATTTTGCCTATATACAAAATATCATGCACATATCAAATATTAGGTTTTATCTGAAATACTGAATAATAACTAGCAGTACTAACCACTAAGGGAACATCAAGTGCAAACATAACAGGGAGAAAAAAAATGCAAATGAAACAATGACAAAAAAGAGGAAATGTTGCATGGTTTGTTCACAACATGAAACCAATAATTCCAAGTTTGTGAAATTTTTGTAGGTGTAAATGCACTTTTAGTCCCTACATTTTGACTTTTTTCCATTTTGGTCCTTACCTTTTAATTTTACCACTTTTAGTCCCTAAACCAATTAATGTGTGTTATTTTTGTCCAGCACCACCACTACTAGATCCATCACCACCAAATCCTACAATCAAATTTCAACCACAACTCAAATATATTTTGAACCATTGAACAACTCAAACCCCCCACACCATCACGGGTCAAAGAAAGAGGCACCGAGTGGGTGAGTCCAAGAAAAGAAGAGATAGAGGGAGAGATCAAGGAGGCTATCTTGATGGTGGCTGGTGGCGGTGAATGGTGAGGAAGGAAACCACAGCCACCACCACCGATCTAAGTTTCACAGCACACACAAGGATGAGATGCCGTGTTGCCCATCTTTTTCTCTGATCCATGCTGGCCACCAAGCACCAAAGCCTCCATGATCAAAACCCAGAAGAGGGATAAGCAAATCTGCTTGCCGTTGGTTTGATAATTTTTGGATTTGACTATTTTGTTTGGGTTTGAGAAAATTGGGGGTTTTGGTTTGTTTTTCCTGTGGGCATCTGACCTAATCTTCATTGACAATTCATTTTCTCTCTCACAATTCAACCAATTTGGATTTTTTTGTGTTTGTTTCTCAAGAAAATTTATGGGTTTGAAGGTTAAGGTTTGCTTTTTTGGAGTTTGGCTTGGTTGTTTGGTTTATGGGTCTTCTAGGTTTGGTTGTTTTACTGGAGATTCGGATTTGGTTTTAGGAGATTGATTTTGTAGGAGATCTAGGTTTGAGAGTTGTAGTTGTAACTGTAACCGCCAACTCACTTGGTTTGAAACATTTTGCAAGAGATCAATTTTTCTTTGCTTAGCTATGTGTAATTTGATAAAATACAAAAATGACTTGAATAACCTGATGTTTGTTATTGTGCTCTTTCTTATTTTAAATTTGAGTTTGTGTTTGGTTCTGGGTTTGTGCTCTTATGTTCTTCTGTTGATGTTTAAATCAGTGATCATGTTCTTGTGTGTTCTTGTTCAAAATGAATTAGATCTAAATTTATGTATTTTATTGCTTTTAATTCTATTTTTTCTTTTTTTATTTAGTTAAAATTAATAAATTATTAAAAAAAATTAGATGCTAATGTGGCATTTTTTTATAATATTTTAATTCCTGTGTCAGCCACCTTAGATATTTCCGTTAGTTGACTGACGGAAAGGACGAAAATACGTGTTAATTGGTTTAGGAACTAAAAGTGGTAAAATTAAAATGTAGGGCCCAAAATAGAAAAAAGCCAAAAATATAGGAACTAAAAGTGCATTTACGCCATTTTTATATTACTAGTTGGGGCAGCACATGTAAGGCACATGCTTGCCATAGAAAAAGAATAGTAATTAAGCTCAATACTTTTTTAAAGTACATAGAGATTTACATTAATCAAAAGAGACATTAATTTTAAGAAGACGTAAATGCACTTTTAGTCCCTACATTTTGTGGTCATTTCTATTTTGGTCCCTACATTTTCATTTTACCACTTTTAGTCCCTAAACCAATTAACGCGTGACATTTAAGTCCTTACTGTCACCCAACTAATAGAAAAAGCTGACATGGCTGAAGGCACATTAAAATAATAATTAAAAAATCTATTTTGCATTAAAAAAAATGCCACATCAGCATCTAAATTAAAAAAAATTAATATATTAATTTTAATTAAATAAAAAGAATTAAAAACAAGAACATCAAACCAAGAAATAAACTCAGCAACGATATCAAACCCAAAATCAAAGAGCAAACCCAGAATAAAAGAACATAAACATCAAACCTACAGAAAAAAAAAAAAAAAAAAATGAACATCACCAAATCAAAGAGCATGAACATCACCTAAAAAAAAAAAAAAAAAAAATGAATATCACCAAATCAAAGAGCATGAACATCATCGCAACGTGTCCCAATTATCCATCATCATCCACGCCTAAAAGAAAACCCAGATGCAGATCCACCAAACCCAATTTCAAACTAATTCCAAATATTTCAAAACAAAAGCCCCAAATTCAAAGATTCAAACTAATCCCAAAATCCTTGGCTACAAACCCAAATCCACCAATACCCCAACCGTCCAATACCATTCTAAACCCAGATCCACAACAGAGCTTGATCTGTGGCCAACAACCCCAAAGAAAACCAGATCCAATCGATCCCGATCTCGATCCCGCCCCACCTAACTCGGATCTCCTCGTCTCAAGCTTGACCAGCATGGACCTAGCCTAGGATCGTTGCTGCCTTGTGCAGCAATAGCATCCCACGAGCTCCTCATCGCACATGGATGTTGGTCAGAATGACGGAGATTGAATCGAAGGATTGGCTATGGTGTTTAAGCTCCTCTCCTTCAATCTCGATCGTCTCCAAAAGGCTTTGGTTTTCTCTCTCTCTGCTTTTGTTTTGTTGTGTGAGAAAATTTTAATACAAAAACTTGTAGGAGCTGAAGCTTCTTTGAGTCGATGCGGAGTGGATCCGGAGGCAAATGCTAGAGGTGGCTGTTGGAAGCTACCGAGCATTCATTGCCGCATCCGGTACATTGTCTACTATTTAAGAAGTGTGGTGGTCGGGTTCTAGGTTTCAATGTGAGTTTGGTGATTGAAGAAGTATGAGTTGTGGCTTCTGGGATTTGATGATTTTCTGGTTTTGAACTTTCTGGGCTTATGGCTTGGGGATTTGATGATTTTGCTAGGGTTGAAAATGAGGGCTTTGAGATTTATGATTTCGTTTTTTAGCTGAATTTATTGGGTTTTTTTGTGTGTTTGTTTCTCAAGAAAATTTCTGGGGATGAACCCAAGGAACATGAACATGTTCTTCAGAAAAAAATAATGAAAGAAATAATTTTTTTTATAAATTAATTATCTTATTTTATTTTAAAATAATTTAGAAAAAAAATGAAAATGTCTTTTTTTAGTATTATTTTATGCTAACTTGGCATTTATTAAATAATAAATAATTTTTTTTTATTATTTTATTCACCACGTCAACATTTACTATGTTAACAGTGCACTCCGTTTGCCATGTCAGCTTTTTCTATTAGTTGGGTGATAGTAAGAACTTAAATGTCATGCGTTAATTGGTTTAGGGACTAAAAGTGGTAAAATGAAAATGTAGGGACCAAAATAGAAATGACCCCAAAATGTAAGGACTAAAAGTGCATTTACGCCTTTTAAGAATTTTAATAATTATATCATTAAAAGTTAATCTCATTAGTATAAGAATTTTGATCAACCACAAAGTTATGGTAGCTATTTAACATATAAATATCTATTTTACTATAATAGTTTTTTAGTACTTATTGGCTAAAGGCAATATATCCACTCACTAAAAACTTATAAAAATGATAACGAATATCATCATCTTCCAACAATAAACAACTGAGTTTTGCTAAGAAAAAAAAAAGCATGTGTTATCAAATTTTCCATTAGATAAATTTTAAGTTTCAAAAATTTAAACCTATAAAACCAATGTTCTTTATATAACAAATAAAATACCTTATAACATCATTCCAACTTTCCAAGAATTACTACCATCTAAAACTCAAAATACGTGAAGAAAATTTCTAAAATGTTAAAATTTAGTGAGAGTATTTTAGACATTACACAATAAAATATTTTAAGAATCATAAGTTTTCATTAGTTAATGAGATAATAACAATAAGACATATTTTCTCTTTTTCAAAATATTAAGGGAAAAATTGCTTGATTTTAAAGTTTAAGGAGGAATTGTAAACTACTCCAAACATAAAGGATGAAAAGTGTTTTTATCCTAATTTTTTGTTTTTGTTTTTGTGGGTAAGACTATGTGTTTTTACTTAAAATGGTGTGTAAAAAACAAAATACAAAAATGTTAACCCAAGAAAATTATATGTAAAACAGTGAATTTTGGCTCAACAAAACTTACTAAACCAACAAAAAATTTATAAAAACACAATAGAATGACACAACATTTTCATAATACCATTATAATTTTGTTATATTTTATTTTGACTTGTAAAGAATTGAAAGCTTAGCATTTTTGAAAATATTGTGACGACACCAAGATGTCTTAACATTTTCACAAAAAAAATGTTATGTCCATGGCATTTTTACAACAAACCATAAGTAGTAGGTTGTTACATGTTATTATTGGTGGGCAAACAAGTAGTTTCATTGGATAGTTAAAATTAGAACTAATAACAATTTATTACGTATGATTTGGTATGAAAGTGTTATGAAAAATATTGTGGATGTAGTACATCTTTTTTCTCAATACCTTTATTTTTAGTTGTGGTTTGTTCTAGTATAATATTTTATTATTTTATTTTGACTTATAAGGAAAAATAACACCTCAACAATTGTGAAAATATTGTACCAATTTGTTATGCTAATATTTTATTACAATGTTTAACAGTGCGAATTGGACAAACCAAAATAATGTAGCAAATCTACTGCAACTTTACACATTCACAAGAAAAGAAAAAAAGATAAAGAAGCTGCCTACGAAATAGTGAAAATTGAATAAACCAAATTTACTATATCGAAGCTACTATAACTTTTCCCATTCACACTTTTTATATATAGATTTATCTTCTTCTTTTTTTTTGCAATTACGTATAATATTTGCCACTTTTTTTTATATCTACAACATAAGCTTACAAAGTAAACATATAAAGACCCTTTTTATAGCAAAAATATCCTTAAAAAAAATTAAAAAAACAAAGCTCAAACTAAACTGGCGTACTTGAAGGAAAAAAAAGGAAAAAAAAAAAAAAAGAAGAGAAGAAAGAGCGCAGCTCAACGATTGAATAAACAAAAGACATTATTTATGAGCTATTGGCTCTTTTTATATAGTTAATGGATATATAAAGAGGACAAATTTTTTTTATAATTCGATAATTACACTAAACTAGTCTCTAGCCTGTGCAATGCACGGGAAAACTATTGAGTATGACTTATTATTTTATATGAATGTTTTACAAATATAACTTTTGTAACCTCTTTGGTCACATATTAAGATTCCAATCTTAAAAATTCGATATGAAACATTAAATTACTAACTTTCTTTTTGTTTTAGTATTAATGTTTTCTTGGAAAATATCAATCAAATAGAAAATTAAAAATAAAAATTAGTATTCAATAATCCAATAAATGTTGTGATGTATTTTTTTTTTTAAATACCAGGTATTTTAACACACACATGGAAAGAGAGGAAGAAGTCTTAAAGCAACTTATAGTGGTGTATACACAGCATAATAGTCATATATATATATATATATATATATATTACTTATATATGACTATTGGTCATATCCAATAGTCATATATATATATATATATTCATTTAATTATATATGACTATTATTAAGCCAAATGATATAGTTTAATGAATTTTATTTATTACAAATTTCAAAAAAGAAAATTATAATAAAGTGATCAAAATGGTTATTGAGGAAAAAATAATTCACATTTTGGGTTTTCTTGTAAATAAACAAATATATTAGTATATTTATAATTTTATAAATCATGAAACTTCTCCACTCCCAAGTCCAGCAACCTACCCACGTGATATCACATTCCAATGCTTTTGCCATTTTATATTTCCAAGTCTCATTTAGTCATCTCACTATACCAGTTTGAAAACTCTACAGACTTACAAAGTACAGATGCAAGCCTTCAAGAACCAAGAGGAATGCTTCTTCATCCATCCCAACCCATGGCTGAATTCTTTCTTCTACTTTCTTTTTTTCCCTCACAAATCAATTAGTAGCAAATCTGAAGTTTTATGTTTAATCATTGATGTGAGGAAAAATAAACACGGAACGAAATTAAGAACATTGATTTGAAAACACAAAGTGTCTCGCAACTGCCACTACGACATCAAGGTAGAGTTGAGGAAGAAGGAGACGATAGAGTTTGTGGAGCAAAGGAGTTGGACTTTCTTTTTAAAACAAACTAGTAAGTTGCCTATGAGATGCATAGATAATTTTATGAAAAATAGTTTTGAATAACGTTGTACATAAATTATAAAGAAAAAGTAAACTAAATTAGAGTAAAGAAACATATACATTTTGAGATATTAAAAATTGGTTTAGTAACTTCACTGCATATTTGTAGCCTTCATAAGGTAATATTATTATTTTTTTAAATCATGAAACCAAAAATAAATGCAAAAGAGTAATGGGACAATGAAATAAACTAATCTGTGTTGTGTTTGCATATTTCATACTATGAAATAAAAGTATACCTAACTCTCTGACTATCTTCCACTCATCGATAGTGCGACATTAAGACATGGTGTAGGTAAGTGTGTACGCATGTGTTTTACAGATGATTTAAAATTAAACCATGATAGAATATGACTTTACATTACAAACCAAATATTCTCTCTACTTATATACCCAAAACAAAAACTAATTAACCAAATTACCTAACCTAAATCATATTTAAGCCCCTAATTTAAAAAAAAAAAAAAGAAAAAAAAAAAAAGATTACCCGTAGCGGTTTTGGTTTCTTGATAGTGGTGGGAGGTCAGTATAATGGAGGTGGTAACCCCTCAGATTCCTCTTTCTCTCTCTTTCAAATGTTTTGTTAGTCTTAGGTCGTTTATTTTGGTAATATATAGTGAAATAATGCCTTTTATTTAACAATCCACAACATTTTTGTGTCTCTCTATCTCTTTTTAGAGTCTTATCTCGTTAGTTATTACTATTAGCCCTTACTTATTATTATTATTATTATTTAAATACTGAAACAGTGGGTATGCTAAAAGACATGAAGAATAGTGAAAGGTGTGGTGTAAACTTAGGCAATTAATGAGATATTAATGAAATAACAGTAAAATAAGATAATGTGAACTTTTGAGTAACAATAAAAAAAATAAAAAAAAATAAACTTAATGAAAGAGGTAAAAAAGGGCTAAATGCAAAATTAGAGTGCCACTTGGCAAGACTGTTGGAAAATCTAGTTTTGTATCTCATACAAAACACACAGCGGAAGCAACAAATATAGATCTATTTCATTCATGATTGATAACATGCACTATATAAATTTCAGAATATAAGAACAAGATAGCGTACCTTGGTGTGGCGAAATTCAAAACAAAAGATTATAAGTACTTGGGAACACTTTTAATCTTCACTCCAATTCCACTTTACGCCCAAGAAGTGTGGTCTCTTAATTAGTTTTCAAGGGAGAATAATCGAGTGGCTTCACTCACACATACACACCATTTCACAATGATGTCTCTCTATTTCTAATTTTCTAATAAAAAATTCTGTATGTTTCTCCCTTTATAACTAACTGATTATCTAATTGGGCAGGCTTATTGGGCTTTAGTGTGTGGCTTGGAGTGGGGCTAAAAGGGACCAATAAGACACTAGCTCCAATGGGTTTTGGACTTTTCTGTCAACTCTTTACAAGTCCAAAGTTACCATTAATTATATTTAATACCACTATATAAATATAATTGCACTCTAGGCCTTATTAATAAATTATATCCAGAAACTTTATTATACATGCAACCCCTTTATAAAATATTCGTAGAAATATAAAGTCATGAATGAAGACTGTCATTTTGTGGATTACTACATCTTAATGCTTGAGTATCCGGTTTAATCTTTTAAAGTTATTCATCATATATTTATGAAGTCTAATTTCATAAATACATACTTTAGTAATTTCTTACCAAAGTGGTTAGGCCTAACTCTCTGAATAACTGAACCCATTAAACTTATCTCAAGGAAATATTTTATATCTCCGTTAAGAGATTATGAATTCCATCTTAAAAATATATGTTCTATTAACACCAAATGTAGCTGCCCAACATACTGAGATTTTGACCATTATTTTAGATCTCACTCCTGATATATCAAAGCAACCTACATTTCGTGATCAGGTTCGTTATTCTCTCATGATTAAGAGTTCATGCAAATAGAAGTCGTGAGATTTATTATTCATTTGACAGTCGTTAAAAGAATAATAAATCTCACAACGGTCCAGTTCAATATGTCTTAACTTTTAAAACATAGCAACATATCAACTAGAAGTCTCCACTTTCATAATCAAGACAAATCATCTTAGTTGATATGTTATAGTCTTCGCAGATGAAATTATGAAATATCCAATTTCATCACCGACTACAAACTAAAATTCTGAGTTTACAAAGAGCTTGTGATTTATATCTTCTGTAACTTTTCACATAAATCCCATACTATGCATCTCATGAACTATATGATAATGTCCAAATATTCATGTTACCATCATTTTAGATAATAATAAAACAACTTTATTAATCACAACATTAAGTCATACATAATGTCATATAAAATAACATACATAGTATCATACAATAGGATTTAAGGGCACTAATCCTAACAAAGACCTCATGCACTCTCACATGAAGTCTCTGAGAGAGAAATATTTTGTAACAACTTTTATTCTACAATATTCCTCCAAAAAATTTTTTTTTACTCATTCCTTGAACTGAATAATTATAATGGTTATGTATGTGCAATTTAAAATTGTTGTTTCATTGCATATTTATAGCCTTCTCAAGGTAAAATTAATTTTTCACCCTAAAAAAAAAAGGTAAGATTAATTTTTTTTTTTTAAATCATGAAACAAAAAATAAATGCAAAAGAATAACAGGACCGTGAAAATCAAACAATTTGTGTTGTGTTCACATATTTAATACTATAAAATAAAAGTATGTCCAACTCTCTCACTGTCTTCCACTCATTGATAGTGTGACATTAAAACATGGTGTGGGCAAATGTATATGCACGTGTCTTATAGATAATTTAAAACCATGGTAGAATATGGCTTTACATTGTATACCAAATATTCTCTTTACTTATATACCCAAAACAAAAACTATCCAACCAAATTTCCCAAACCTAAATCATATTTAATCTCTTAATTTAAAAAGAAAAAAAAAAAAAAAAAACCCGTAGGGGTTTCGGCGTCTTGATTGTGGTGGGAGGCTAATATGACAGAGGCGACGTCCCCTCAGATTTCTCTTTCTCTCTCTTTCAAATGTTTTGTCATTCTCAGGTCTTTTAGAGTGAAACAATGCGTTTTATTTAACAATCCACAACATTTTTATGTCTCTCTATCTCTCTCCAAGCCCTTATCTGATTAGTTATTACTATTAGTCCTTAATTATTATTTTTTTGCTTTTTTTTTTTAAATGTTAAAATGGTGGGTATGCTAAAAAACATGAAAAAGAGAGAAATGTACGATTTAAGTTTAGGTAATTAATGAGAGACTAATGAGATAACAGTAAAATAAGTTAATGTAAACTTTTGGGTAACAGTAAAAAAAAATTATTAAAAGAGGTAAAAAAAAATGTTAAATGCAAAATTAGAGCGTCACTTGGCAAGACCTCATGCACTCCCACATGAGATCTCTACTTATATATATATATATATATTGATGATTATTCATTTATAACTTCTAATCACTAATCAACATGAGTCTCAAAAAACTTTGTGATAGGACTTTATCATTAGTACAAAATAAGTGTAGGTTTTTTTTTTTTTTTTTTTATCTTCTTCTTTTTTTTTTCTTTTTTTTTCTTTTTTATATATAAAAGGATATTGCTATTGTGTTCATCCTTATAAGAATTTAAGCATAGATTAAATTTTCATTATTTTTGACAATTTTTCTTTGATTCTTTATAATTTATATATTGTGTTGGTTTAAATGAATTTTTTCTCAAGCTTTCAGATGATGGACTTTAGATAAGATGTTCAACTTTTTTACGCCAAGCATTGATTATAAGTCTTGTACATGGAACAAATAGAAATAAGAAATTAAGAATATGGTCCATTTTGGTCGGCCTTAGCTTGATTTGTCTAGACATCAATTTTCTCTCTTGCCAAAAGTCTGACTTATTTTAGGTGGAAGTTTCCTTAATTATTACTTGTATACAAAATTCCCAGATTATTAAATTGGAATAGGTCCCTTACTAACCTAACCAATTGGAATAGGATGAAGTTTCTTCCCATCCACACTAAACGTTGTGTGCACTCCAAATTTTTTCTGCATCTCATAATGATACGTTGTTGATAGGTGTCATCCAAGTCTATCATGATTGAGAGTTGTAATTGAGACTATGGCCCAGAAGCTTTACTATTCAATACTTTGTAAGAAAAATTAAATACTCATTTGATATAACATGAGAGTATGAAATTTGACATTGTATACACTGGGATTTGTTCTTGATGTTCTGAAATTGCTATAGGTACTAAAAACTCTAGTTTGATTAGTTGGCAAGTCATGTTCTTTAATCATGAAAAGTCTACAATGCAAAACTTTTTTGTTCCTACAATAAATGCTTTGGAGAGAAAATTGTTAACCTCCCTATCCCATTGGGACCCTTCTATTTATACAAAGGAAAAATGGTCCAATATTCCTAAGTGTGACTTAGTTACATGGAATTTTTGTGCAAATGTACCTTGATTTCTTTTAAAAATTTAATTATAATTTTAAACTCTAATTTGGATATTTTTATATGATTTCATGTGTTCTTAAATAATCTGAATGCTATTTCAGTTTGTGCAAATTATAGAACATAGAATTGGTAATTTAGCAACATAGGCATAGGAGAAGGCATGTAGTGGTTTAGGAAGAGTAGCCATTTAGTTATAAGGGAAGAGGAGTGGGCATAAACATAAGAAAACTTTAGGATGGAGTAATAAGGAAAACAAAGAGTTTTTGATGATTAACATCCCTTTATCTTATCCATTAGTCTATTTATTACTAATTAAAATCTATTGAGTTTAGTAAATAACTGATGTGGCATCTAATAAGTGTAATAAATTAAGAATGATGTATTTTATTTCCAAAAAAAAAAAAAAAATTAATTATCTTTTCAAAGAGAGTGCCACTTGACAAAACCTCATACTCTCCCGCATGGGGCCTCTGCTTATATATATATATATATACTGATTGGAGGAAGCTGACGTAGAGAATCACGTTTGAAGGAAGAGAAGGGTAGAGAAGAGAGAGTAGAGAAGATTTTCAAAATTGAGGAAAAAATTTTGAGTTTTAGCTTTTTTTTTTTTTTTTAATTGAAATTGTTAGGACATATATGTTTTCACTTGTTAAGAACATATGTCACTTATTTATGTATATTGGCTAATCCTTTGACAAAACGCACTCTACTTGTAATTGGGTAGTTCTAGGTGTTTTTAATACTTCAAGAAACAAGGTTTCAAGGTCAAGTGTTGAAGTCATCAAGTCTGTCCAAGAAAAAGCAAGCTAAAGTGCAAAGGTTTTAAAGCTCGACACCTGCTCGACAGCTACCTCGACACCTGCTATCTGTCGAGATTTAAAAACTCAAATTTCCAATCTGATTTTCTTGGGATCCGTGAATATGTTTTTGGGCCTTCTTTTCTTCTAACCCTAAACATATAAAAGGATTGTTTTAAGAGCCGTCAAGTGTGACACAAGTTGCAATATCATTGAGCAATCCCTGTTCAAGCAAATTGTGATCAAAAGACGAAGTTCCTGACCTAATTCATCTTCCTTCAAGAAGTTGCTGTGTATTTACACCGTAGGGTTTTGTAACCAAGCATCTTCCTGCTATTCATCATAAAGGATGAACTGAAGAACTTTGCAGCCAACCTTTCTTCCTTAGTTGGTGTTCTGAAGTCGTGTACTAGAATCCGCGCATTGGTTAGTTACGTACTTAGGAGCCGTGCATCAAAGGTGGAAACTGTCGCTACAGATCAAGTCCAATTGGGTATTGGGGTAAGGGTTCAGCTGTAGGTTGGTAAGGTACTTGGGATTCCTTTACTTGTAACTGCTTGATTTGATAATTATGGAGTTTCGGGAGTGGTGACCTGAAAATCACCCGGTGAAGTTTTTGCCGTGAGGTTTTTCCCTATTCGTAAACAAATCACCGTGTTATTTAATTTCCGCTGCATATTTAGTTTTTGGTGATTTGTTTGTGCTTCTACGCAATTGCATGATAAATTGATTAATTAAAAACTTGACTAATTAATTAATTGGTTTTATCACAAGGGGTCATTCAGTTTGTGGCCTATCAAGTGGTATCAAAACAGGCACACTCTGATTAGGGTTTAATCTTTGCTATGTTGATCCATTGACCCCTGCTTGTCATGGATAGAGGACAATCTTTAATTATACCTCCTTTATTTGATGGCACTAACTATGCATATTGGAAAGTACGTATGAGAGCTTTCTTGCAATCTTTAGATGAAAAGGTGTGGCAAGCTGTAGAGATTGGCTGGACTAAGCCAAAAGAAGAACCAGCCGATTGGGATGATGCTAAGATCAAGGCGGCAAACTTCAACAGCAGAGCGTTAAATGCCTTATTTAGCGCAGTCACCAATGAGGAGTTCAAAAAGATATCCTCAACTGAAACTGCTAAGGAGGCTTGGACCATCCTCTAGACAACCTATGAAGGAACAAAGGCTGTCAAAGATTCAAAGCTTCAAAGGCTCACTACTAGCTTTGAAGAAATTAAGATGGAGGAGGATGAGTCGTTTGATGAGTTCTATGCCAAGCTCAAGGACATAGTGAACTCAGCCTTCAATCTTGGAGAAACCAACCCTGAACTCAAGATTGTAAGGAAGGTGCTCAGATCTCTACCTGAGAGATTCCATGCCAAGATTACAGCGATAGAGGAATCAAAGGACATTGACAAGATTCCTTTGACTGAGCTGGTTGGAAACTTGCAAACCTATGAGATAGGGTTATCTAGGATTGGCAAGTCAAGTAAAGGCAAAAGCATGGCCTTGAAGGCAAAGCGCAATGATACAGATGAGTCTTCCGATGATGAAGATTCCAAGATGAAGTCCTACATCACCCGGCAGTTCAAGAAGTTTATGAAGAATGCCAATGGAAGGAGCTTCGACAAGGACCGCAGGCAGTTCAGTTCTTTTCAGTTTAAAAGCCAAGACAAAGGGAAGAAGGATGCTAAGGATGGTGGTCAGTACACTGTTCCTGCAGGACCAAAGTGCTTTGGGTGTCATGGATTCGGACACATGAAACATGAGTGTCCTACATATCTCAAGAGCATTGGGAAAAACAAGGCACTTGCTGCAACTCTAAGCGACACTGAGCCTGAAGATGATTCCGACAATGAGGATGACGAAATCTTAAATGCCTTTACTGCCACAGTTAATCCTACTGAAGGGATTGTTGAAGAAGTGGATGAAGAAGAAGAACTGGTGGAGTCAAAATTTGAGAAGATGGATGATCAAGATGATATCCATTCAGCCTATGAGAAGCTGTACAAGCTCTCTGAAAAGCATGAGAAATTATATAGGCTGGCCACCAAGAAGCTCAGTGATGTGGAACTTGATCGTGAAGAGTTGTCCACAAGGTTTGATGAGGCGAATCAAACTATTGGAGCACTGAGATTTGAAAACAACTTTCTGTCTGAGAAGACCAAGAAGCTTGAAGCGGAGCTGATTCAAGTAAGAGCTCAACTGGAGAGGACTTCAAGTGCAAAGCTTGATGAGATGGTCAGAAATCAGAAATCTGCTTCGGATCGAACTGGTTTGGGGTATGGTCTTTCTTTCTCTAATACTGCTTCTACTAGCAATACTGTTTTTGTTCCTCCTGCTAATAACACTGAAATTGAGAATATTGATGTTAAAACTGAATTAGCTAGTGAGAACTTAGACAAGGGTAAATTTATTTTAGGAGCACCCCTAAGCAAGATAAGAAAGATGCTCAAAACCTTAGGGCTAAGAAGGCTAACTCTCAAAAGCCTAAACAAAAGAAGCAGCATCTCTGTCATCATTGTGGAGCTGCCGGTCACACTAGACCAAATTGCTATAAGTGGTTAGCCACTCAACAGAGCAATGGCATGACAGCATCTGGAAGCCAAAATCAGCTTCAATCCTCTCTTACTCCTCTTGGAGATCTTCTGAAAGCCCTCATATTCCTTTCGAACTTGAACGGTTTAAATTCTTCCCCCTCACCGCCGGTTCAAGGATTCAATCAAAGGAAAGGCTCTTCCAAGGTGTGGAAGAAAAAGGACTTTAAGTGATTTCATCACTTTCTTTTCCCTTCTTGTTTTTCTGTTTGTTGCATTGCTTGTGTGTTTTGTTTTTCTGCTGAGTCAGTCTAATTTCTACTTTGTTTTGTTAACATGTTTTGTGTGTTTACTTTCAGTTTTGTTTATTTTGTTTTTGAAAAAAAAAATTGAAAAATCAGAAAAATACAAAAACAGTGTGTGTTCTATGTACTTTGGTACTTGTGTACCTTGGATGGCCAACGAAACAAAGTTTTCTAAACTTTGTATCTCTTGTAGCTTAGATGAGCATCTCTATGCACAACTAAGCAAGTGAGCTTTGTGGCTCTTATTTGTGATGAGTAAAATTAGGTTATCTCTTAAAGCTTAACACTCATATCACTCTTTTTGATGGGTAAGACTAGAAAATCCTAAGAGAAAGGCATAAATAACCATCTCACCACTGTTACCTGCCAATCATAATATGACACCTGTATGCTTCGACATAGCAAAAGTGCAGTGTCAAAGATATTCGTATGCTTCGGCATAGCAAAAGTGCGATGTCAAATGCTTAACATCTTGGGTATTTCTTTTCTCTATTTTATATGCCCATGTATGATATGCTAAAATAAAAGAAAACATGCAAAGAAAATAAAAAGCAAAAAGATTAAAAATGCTTTAAATATGGTTGCAAGCGTGTATTCTAGGAGATGTGGGAGTTATAGGATGTACCTCGAAGGTGATAGTCCCTATCAAACAGTTATGATTGTGTGTAAATTAAAGTTATTTTCTCATATCTCAGATCGTCGTAACATGTATACACATATGCAATCTTGCAATGTTTTTCATATACAACACGCAATATTCTTTGCTACTTTTGATACATGTATAGGTACATGTGATTTGGCCATTACAATGGTTTTACATGTGCTAATGTATGCTCACTAAACTGTCATAACTTGTTTTTGAAAAATAAAATTGGTTAGACTTGTTTAGTGTGTGTGTGTGTGTTTTGGAGGATCCATGTGCTTAAATTTTTGTTGAGAGATGTTTTTGAGAGCTTTATATGTTGAGTGGATCTTTGGTTGAGATATGTGTTGGATTGCATTCATGTCTGTGTTTTTCTCTTCTCGAAAAACTGATTTTTACTGCTGACTCGACACCTCCTCGATACCTGGTCATCTGTGGAGCTTTTCAAGCCGTTTCTTATCGCAATCTCGACACCTCTTCGACACCTGATGGATCGATCGAGATAGTTTCTGTCCCCTCAATAGATTCTCGACACCTGATGGATCGATCAATATTCACTTTTTGTGTTTGTGTCTTCTTTCTCGACACCTGTCTCGACACCTTGTGAATCGATCGAGAAATCTTCTGTCTCCTCGATACCTCCTCAACACCTGTGCGATCGATCGAGCATCTCGTATCTGAAATTCATCTTGCTTCTCGATACCTTCAGCTGTCGACGGCAATTTCCTCGATACCTTCCTCGACAGCTTCCTCGATACCTCTCGACACCTCAGCTGTCGAGATTTACTAAGGTGCCTATTTAAGGATCTGTCGCGATTTCTCTCATTCTCACTTGATCTCTCTCGATCTCTCCGTGGCTTTTCATCTCCTTTTCACACTTCTCTCACTCAAATCTTCCAACCCACTTGGATCTTGATCATTCCTTGCTTAAATCACTTGGTAAGATCACTTTTCCCTTCCTTTTTCATGCATTGCATGTTTTAAAACCTAGGTTTTGGGATTTTTTTGAAATTTTTGGGGTTTTTCAAAATTAATGAGTGTTTCTTGAAATTTTGGGTTGGGTTTTCACTTAAATGCTTTTAAAATGTCATACATTGCATTTCATGTGCATTATAATGATATTTACATGCATTTAGATGTGTGCTATATGCTGTGTGCTGATA